>NW_027488725.1:0-300000 GCF_050948215.1 Halictus rubicundus | reverse complement strand
AATATCCTGTATTCTATCCAATCCTCTATCCTATCCTATCCTCTATCCTATCCCATCCTCTATCCTATCCTATCGTCTATCCTATAATATCCTCTATCCTATCCTATCCTCTATCCTATAATATCCTGTATTCTATCCAATCATCTATCCTATCCTATCCTCTATCCTATCCCATCCTCTATCCTATCCTATCGTCTATCCTATAATATCCTCTATCCTATCCTATCCTCTATCCTATAATATCCTGTATTCTATCCAATCCTCTATCCTATCCTATCCTCTATCGTATCATATCCTCTATCCTATCCTATCCTCTATCCTATCCTATCCTCTATCGTATCCTATTCTCTATCCTATCATATCCTCTATCATATTCTATCCTCTATCGTATCCTATCCTCTATCGTATCCTCTATCATATCCTATCCCCTATCCTATCCAATCCTCTATCCTATCCTTATCCTCTATCGTATCCTATCCTCTATCCTATCCTATCCTCTATCCTATCCTATCCTCTATCCTATCCTATCCTCTATCCTATCCTATCCTCCATCCTATCCTATCCTATCCTCTATCCTATCCTATCCTCTATCCTATCCTATCCTCTATCCTATCCTATCCTCTATCCTATCCTATCCTCTATCCTATCCTATCCTCTATCCTATCCTATCCTCTATCCTATCCTATCCTCTATCCTATCCTATCCTCTATCCTATCCTATCCTCTATCCTATTCTATCCTCTATCCTATCCTATCCTCTATCCTATCCTATCCTCTATCCTATCCCATCCTCTATCCTATCCTATCCTCTATCCTATCCTATTCTCTATCCTATCCTATCCTCTATCCTATCCTATCCTCTATCCTATCCTATCCTCTATCGTATCCTATCCTCTATCCTATTAAATCCTATATCGTATCCTCTATCCTATCCTATCCTCAATCGTATCCTATCCTCTATCCTATCCTATCCTCTATCCTATCCTATCCTCTATCCTATCCTATCCTCTATCCTATCCTATCCTCTATCCTATCCTATCCTCTATCCTATCCTATCCTCTATCCTATCCTATCCTCTATTATATATTATCCTCTATCCTATCCCATCCCCTATCCTATCCTATCCGCTATCCTATCCAATCCTATATCCTATCCTCTATCCTATCCTATCCTTTATCGTTTCCTATCCTCTATCCTATTAAATCCTATATCGTATCCTCTATCCTATCCTATCCTCTATCGTATCCTATCCTCTATCCTATCCTATCCTCTATCCTATCCTATCCTCTATCCTATCCTATCCTCTATCCTATATTATCTTCTATCCTATCCTATCCTCTATCCTATCCTGTCCTCTATCCTATCCTATCCTCTATCCTATCCTATCCTCTATCCTATCCTATCCTCTATCCTATCCTATTCTCTATCCTATCCTATCCTCTATCGTATCCTATCCTCTATCCTATTAAATCCTATATCGTATCATCTATCCTATCCTATCCTCTATCGTATCATATCCTCTATCCTATCCTATCCTCTATCGTATCCTATTCTCTATCCTATCCTATCCTCTATCATATCCTATCCTCTATCGTATCCTATCCTCTATCGTATCCTCTATCATATCCTATCCTCTATCCTATCCAATCCTCTATCCTATCCTTATCCTCTATCGTATCCTATCCTCTATCCTATCCTATCCTCTATCCTATCCTATCCTCTATCCTATCCTATCCTCTATCCTATCCTATCCTCTATCCTATCCTATCCTCTATCCTATCCTATCCTCTATCCTATCCTATCCTCTATCCTATCCTATCCTCTATCCTATCCTATCCTCTATCCTATCCTATCCTCTATCCTATCCTATCCTCTATCCTGTATTATCCTCTATCCTATCCCATCCTCTATCCTATCCTATCCTCTATCCTATCCTATCCTCTATCCTATCCTTTCCTCTATCCTATCCTATTCTCTATCCTATCCTATCCTCTATCCTATCGTATCCTCTATCGTATCCTATCCTCTATCCTATTAAATCATATATCGTATCCTCTATCCTATCCTATCCTCTATCCTATCCTATCCTCTATCCTATCCTATCCTCTATCCTATCCTATTCTCTATCCTATCCTATCCTCTATCCTATCCTATCCTCTATCATATCCTATCCTCTATCCTACCCTATCCTGTATCCTATCCTATCCTCTATCCTATCCTATCCTCTATCCTATCCTATCCTGTATCATATCCTATCCTCTATCCTATCCTATCCTTTATCGTATCCTATCCTCTATCCTATTAAATCCTATATCGGATCCTCTATCCTACCCTCTATCCTATATTATCCTCTATCCTATCCTATCCTCTATCCTATATTATCCTCTATCCTATCCTATCCTCTATCCTATCCTATCCTCTATCCTATCCTATCCTCTATCCTATCCTATCCTCTATCCTATCCTATCCTCTATCCTATCCTATCCTCTATCCTATAATATCCTCTATCCTATATTATCCTCTATCCTATCCCATCCTCTATCCTATCCTATCCTCTATCCTATCCTATCCTCTATCCTATACTTTCCTCTATCCTATCCTATTCTCTATCCTATCCTATCCTCTATCCTATCCTATCCTCTATCCTATCCAATCCTATATCCTATTCTCTATCCCATCCTATCCTCTATCCTATCCTATCCTTTATCGTATCCTATCCTCTATCCTATTATATCCTATATCGGATCCTCTATCCTATCCTCTATCCTATCCTATCCTCTATCCTATATTATCCTCTATCCTATCCTATCCTCTATCCTATCCTATCCTCTATCCTATCCTATCCTCTATCCTATCCTATCATCTATCCTATCCTATCCTCTATCCTATCCTATCCTCTATCCTATCCTATCCTCTATCCTATATTATCCTCTATCCTATCCCATCCTCTATCCTATCCTATCCTCTATCCTATCCTATCCTCTATCCTATACTTTCCTCTATCCTATCCTATTCTCTATCCTATCCTATCCTCTATCCTATCCTATCCTCTATCCTATCCTATCCTCTATCCTATCCTATCCTCTATCCTATCCTATCCTCTATCCTATCCTATCCTCTATCATATCCTATCCTCTATCCTATCCTATCCTGTATTCTATCCTATCCTCTATCCTATCCTATCCTCTATCCTATCCTATCCTGTATCATATCCTATCCTCTATCCTATCCTATCCTTTATCGTATCCTATCCTCTATCCTATCAAATCCTATATCGGATCCTCTATCCTATATTATCCTCTATCCTATCCTATCCTCTATCGTATCCTATCCCCTATCCTATCCAATCCTCTATCCTATCCTATCCGCTATCCTATCCAATCCTATATCCTATTCTCAATCCTATCCTATCTTCTATCCTATCCTATCCTTTATCGTATCCTATCCTCTATCCTATTAAATCCTATATCGGATCCTCTATCCTATCCTCTATCCTATATTATCCTCTATCCTATCCTATCCTCTATCCTATCCTATCCTCTATCCTATTAAATCCTATATCGTATCCTCTATCCTATCCTATCCTCAATCGTATCCTATCCTCTATCCTATCCTATCCTCTATCCTATCCTATCCTCTATCCTATCCTATCCTCTATCCTATCCTATCCTCTATCCTATCCTATCCTCTATCCTATCCTATCCTCTATCCTATCCTATCCTCTATTATATATTATCCTCTATCCTATCCCATCCCCTATCCTATCCTATCCGCTATCCTATCCAATCCTATATCCTATCCTCTATCCTATCCTATCCTTTATCGTTTCCTATCCTCTATCCTATTAAATCCTATATCGTATCCTCTATCCTATCCTATCCTCTATCGTATCCTATCCTCTATCCTATCCTATCCTCTATCCTATCCTATCCTCTATCCTATCCTATCCTCTATCCTATATTATCTTCTATCCTATCCTATCCTCTATCCTATCCTGTCCTCTATCCTATCCTATCCTCTATCCTATCCTATCCTCTATCCTATCCTATCCTCTATCCTATCCTATTCTCTATCCTATCCTATCCTCTATCGTATCCTATCCTCTATCCTATTAAATCCTATATCGTATCATCTATCCTATCCTATCCTCTATCGTATCATATCCTCTATCCTATCCTATCCTCTATCGTATCCTATTCTCTATCCTATCCTATCCTCTATCATATCCTATCCTCTATCGTATCCTATCCTCTATCGTATCCTCTATCATATCCTATCCTCTATCCTATCCAATCCTCTATCCTATCCTTATCCTCTATCGTATCCTATCCTCTATCCTATCCTATCCTCTATCCTATCCTATCCTCTATCCTATCCTATCCTCTATCCTATCCTATCCTCTATCCTATCCTATCCTCTATCCTATCCTATCCTCTATCCTATCCTATCCTCTATCCTATCCTATCCTCTATCCTATCCTATCCTCTATCCTATCCTATCCTCTATCCTATCCTATCCTCTATCCTATCCTATCCTCTATCCTGTATTATCCTCTATCCTATCCCATCCTCTATCCTATCCTATCCTCTATCCTATCCTATCCTCTATCCTATCCTTTCCTCTATCCTATCCTATTCTCTATCCTATCCTATCCTCTATCCTATCGTATCCTCTATCGTATCCTATCCTCTATCCTATTAAATCATATATCGTATCCTCTATCCTATCCTATCCTCTATCCTATCCTATCCTCTATCCTATCCTATCCTCTATCCTATCCTATTCTCTATCCTATCCTATCCTCTATCCTATCCTATCCTCTATCATATCCTATCCTCTATCCTACCCTATCCTGTATCCTATCCTATCCTCTATCCTATCCTATCCTCTATCCTATCCTATCCTGTATCATATCCTATCCTCTATCCTATCCTATCCTTTATCGTATCCTATCCTCTATCCTATTAAATCCTATATCGGATCCTCTATCCTACCCTCTATCCTATATTATCCTCTATCGTATCCTATCCTCTATCCTATATTATCCTCTATCCTATCCTATCCTCTATCCTATCCTATCCTCTATCCTATCCTATCCTCTATCCTATCCTATCCTCTATCCTATCCTATCCTCTATCCTATCCTATCCTCTATCCTATAATATCCTCTATCCTATATTATCCTCTATCCTATCCCATCCTCTATCCTATCCTATCCTCTATCCTATCCTATCCTCTATCCTATACTTTCCTCTATCCTATCCTATTCTCTATCCTATCCTATCCTCTATCCTATCCTATCCTCTATCCTATCCAATCCTATATCCTATTCTCTATCCCATCCTATCCTCTATCCTATCCTATCCTTTATCGTATCCTATCCTCTATCCTATTATATCCTATATCGGATCCTCTATCCTATCCTCTATCCTATCCTATCCTCTATCCTATATTATCCTCTATCCTATCCTATCCTCTATCCTATCCTATCCTCTATCCTATCCTATCCTCTATCCTATCCTATCATCTATCCTATCCTATCCTCTATCCTATCCTATCCTCTATCCTATCCTATCCTCTATCCTATATTATCCTCTATCCTATCCCATCCTCTATCCTATCCTATCCTCTATCCTATCCTATCCTCTATCCTATCCTATCCTCTATCCTATCCTATCCTCTATCCTATCCTATCCTCTATCCTATCCTATCCTCTATCCTATCCTATCCTCTATCCTCTCCTTATCCTCTATCGTATCCTACCCTCTATCCTATCCCATCCTCTATCATATCCTATCCTCTATCCTATCCTATCCTCTATCCTATCCTATCCTCTATCCTATCCTATCCTCTATCCTATATTATCCTCTATCCTATCCCATCCTCTATCCTATCCTATCCTCTATCCTATCCTATCCTCTATCCTATACTTTCCTCTATCCTATCCTATTCTCTATCCTATCCTATCCTCTATCCTATCCTATCCTCTATCCTATCCTATCCTCTATCCTATCCTATCCTCTATCCTATCCTATCCTCTATCCTATCCTATCCTCTATCCTATCCTATCCTCTATCCTATCCTTATCCTCTATCGTATCCTACCCTCTATCCTATCCCATCCTCTATCATATCCTATCCTCTATCCTATCCTATCCTCTATCCTATCCTATCCTCTATCCTATCCTATTCTCGATCCTATCCTATCCTCTATCCTATCCTATCCTCTATCATATCCTATCCTCTATAATATCCTATCCTGTATCCTATCCTATCCTCTATCCTATCCTATCCTCTATCCTATCGTATCCTGTATCATATCCTATCTTCTATCCTATCCTATCCTCTATCCTATTCTATCCTCTATCCTCTATCCTATTCTATCCTCTATCCTATCAAATCCTATATCCTATTCTCTATCCTATCCAATCCCCTATCCTATCCTATCCGCTATCCTATCCAATCCTATATCCTATCCTCTATCCTATCCTATCCTTTATCGTATCCTATCCTCTATCCTATTAAATCCTATATCGTATCCTCTATCCTATCCTATCCTCTATCGTATCCTATCCTCTATCCTATCCTATCCTCTATCCTATCCTATCCTCTATCCTATCCTATCCTCTATCCTATCCTATCCTCTATCCTATCCTATTCTCTATCCTATCCTATCCTCTATCCTATCCTATCCTCTATCCTATCCTATCCTCTATCCTATCCTATCCTCTATCATATCCTATCGTCGATCCTATCCTATCCTCTATCCTATCCTTATCCTCTATCGAATCCTATCCTCTATCCTATCCTATCCTCTATCCTATCCTATCCTATCCTATCCTATCCTCTATCCTATCCTATCCTTTATCGTATCCTATCCTGTATCCTATTAAATCCTATATCGGATCCTCTATCCTATCCTATCCTCTATCGTATCCTATCCTCTATCTTATCCTATCCTCTGTCCTATCCTATCCTCTATCCTATCCTATCCTCTATCCTATATTATCCTCTATCCTATCCTATCCTCTATCCTATCCTATCCTCTATTTATCCTTATCCTCTATCGTATCCTACCCTCTATCCTATCCCATCCTCTATCCTATCCTATCCTCTATCCTATCCTATCCTCTATCCTATCCTATCCTCTATCCTATCCTATTCTCTATCCTATCCTATCCTCTATCCTATCCTATCCTCTATCATATCCTATCCTCTATAATATCCTATCCTGTATCCTATCCTATCCTCTATCCTATCCTATCCTCTATCCTATCGCATCCTGTATCATATAATATCCTCTATCCTATCCTATCCTCTATCCTATCCAATCCTATATCCTATTCTCTATCCTATCCAATCCCCTATCCTATCCTATCCGCTATCCTATCCAATCCTATATCCTATCCTCTATCCTATCCTATCCTCTATCCTATCCTATCCTCTATCCTATCCTATCCTCTATCCTATCCTTATCCTCTATCGTATCCTATCCTCTATCGTATCCTATCCTCTATCCTATCCTATCCTCTATCCTATCCTATCCTCTATCCTATCCTATCCTCTATCCTATCCTATCCTCTATCCTATCCTCTATCCTCTATCCTCTATCCTATCCTATCCTCTATCGTATCCTATCCTCTATCCCATTAAATCCTATATCATATCCTCTATCCTATCCTATCCTCTATCGTATCCTATCCTCTATCCTATCCTATCCTCTATCCTATCCTATCCTCTATCCTATCGTATCCTCTATCGTATCCTATCCTCTATCCTATTAAATCCTATATCGTATCCTCAATCCTATCCTATCCTCTATCCTATCCTATCCTCTATCCTATCCTATCCTCTATCCTATCCTATCCTCTATCCTATCCTATCCTCTATCCTATCCTATCCTCTATCCTATCCTATCCTCTATCCTATCCTATCCTCTATCCTATCGTATCCTCTATCCTATCCTATCCTCTATCCTATCCTATCCTCTATCCTATCCTATCCTCTATCCTATCCTATCCTGTATCATATCCTATCCTCTATCCTATCCTATCCTCTATCCTATTCTATCCTCTATCCTATCCAATCCTATATCCTATTCTCTATCCTATCCTATCCTCTATCGTATCCTATCCCCTATCCTATCCAATCCTCTATCCTATCCTACCCGCTATCCTATCCAATCCTATATCCTATCCTCTACCCTATCCTATCCTCTATCGTATCCTATCCTCTATCCTATTAAATCCTATATCCTATCCTCTATCCTATATTATCCTCTATCCTATCCCATCCTCTATCCTATCCTATCCTCTATCCTATATTATCCTCTATCCTATCCCATCCTCTATCCTATCCTATCCTCTATCCTATCCTATCCTCAATCCTATCCTTTCCTCTATCCTATCCTATTCTCTATCCTATCCTATCCTCTATCCTATCGTATCCTCTATCGTATCCTATCCTCTATCCTATCCTATCCTCTATCCTATCCTATCCTCTATCGTATCCTATCCTCTATCCTATCCTATCCTGTATCCTATCCTATCCTCTATCCTATCCTATCCTCTATCCTATCCTATCCTCTATCGTATCCTATCCTCTATCCTATTAAATCCTATATCGTATCCTCTATCCTATCCTATCCTTTATCGTATCCTATCCTCTATCCTATTAAATCCTATATCGGATCCTCTATCCTATCCTATCCTCTATCGTATCATATCCTCTATCCTATCCTATCCTCTATCGTATCCTATCCTCCATCCTATCCTATCCTCTATCCTATATTATCCTCTATCCTATCCCATCCTCTATCCTATCCTATCCTCTATCCTATCCTATCCTCTATCCTATCCTATCCTCTATCCTATCCTATCCTCTATCCTATTAAATCTTATATCGTATCCTCTATCATATCCTATCCTCTATCCTATCCTATCCTCTATCCTATCCTTATCCTCTATCGTATCCTATCCTCTATCCTATCCCATCCTCTATCCTATCCTATCCTCTATCCTATCCTATCCTCTATCCTATCCTATCCTCTATCCTATCCTATCCTCTATCCTATCCTATCCTCTATCGTATCCTATCCTCTATCCTATCCTATCCTGTATCCTATCCTATCCTCTATCCTATCCTATCCTCTATCCTATCCTATCCTCTATCGTATCCTATCCTCTATCCTATTAAATCCTATATCGTATCCTCTATCCTATCCTATCCTTTATCGTATCCTATCCTCTATCCTATTAAATCCTATATCGGATCCTCTATCCTATCCTATCCTCTATCGTATCATATCCTCTATCCTATCCTATCCTCTATCGTATCCTATCCTCCATCCTATCCTATCCTCTATCCTATATTATCCTCTATCCTATCCCATCCTCTATCCTATCCTATCCTCTATCCTATCCTATCCTCTATCCTATCCTATCCTCTATCCTATCCTATCCTCTATCCTATTAAATCTTATATCGTATCCTCTATCATATCCTATCCTCTATCCTATCCTATCCTCTATCCTATCCTTATCCTCTATCGTATCCTATCCTCTATCCTATCCCATCCTCTATCCTATCCTATCCTCTATCCTATCCTATCCTCTATCCTATCCTATCCTCTATCCTATCCTATTCTCTATCGTATCCTATCCTCTATCCTATCCTATCCTCTATCATATCCTATCCTCTATCCTATCCTATCCTGTATCCTATCCTATCCTCTATCCAATCCTATCCTGTATCATATCCTATCCTCTATCCTATCCTATCCTCTATCCTATTCTATCCTCTATCCTATCCAATCCTATATCCTATTCTCTATCCTATCCAATAACCTATCCTATCCTATCCGCTATCCTATCCAATCCTATATCCTATCCTCTATCCTGTCCTATCCTTTATCGTATCCTATCCTCTATCCTATTAAATCCTATATCCTATCCTTTCCTCTATCCTATCCTATTCTCTATCGTATCCTATCCTCTATCCTATTAAATCCTATATCGTATCCTCTATCCTATCCTATCCTCTATCCTATATTATCCTCTATCCTATCCTATCCTCTATCCTATCCTATCATCTATCCTATCCTATCCTCTATCCTATCCTATCCTCTATCCTATCCTATCCTCTATCCTATCCTATCCTCTATCCTATCCTATCCTCTATCCTATCCTATCCTGTATCCTATCCTATCCTCTATCCTATCCTATCCTCTATCCTATCCTATCCTCTATCCTATCCTATCCTCTATCCTATCCTATCCTCTATCCTATCCTATCCTCTATCCTATCCTATCCTCTATCCTATCCTATCCTGTATCCTATCCTATCCTCTATCCTATCCTATCCTCTATCCTATCCTATCCTCTATCCTATCCTATCCTCTATCCTATCCTATCCTCTATCCTTTCCTATCCTCTATCCTATATTATCCTCTATCCTATCCCATCCTCTATCCTATCCTATCCTCTATCCTATATTATCCGCTATCCTATCCCATCCTCTATCCTATCCTATCCTCTATCCTATCCTATACTCTATCCTATCCTTTCCTCTATCCTATCCTATTCTCTATCCTATCCTATCCTCTATCCTATCGTATTCTCTATCGTATCCTATCCTCTATCCTATTAAATCCTATATCGTATCCTCTATCCTATCCTATCCTCTATCCTATCCTATCCCCTATCCTATCCTATCCTATATCCTATCCTATCCTCTATCCTATCCTATCCTCTATCCTATCCTATCCTCTATCCTATCCCATCCTCTATCCTATCCTATCCTCTATCCTATCCTATCCTCTATCCTATATTATCCTCTATCCTATCCTATCCTCTATCCTATCCTATCCTCTATCCTATCCTATCCCCTATCCTATCCTATCCTCTATCCTATCCTATCCTCTATCCTATCCTATTCTCTATCCTATCCTATCCTCTATCCTATCCTATCCTCTATCCTATCGTATCCTCTATCCTATCCTATCCTCTATCCTATCCTATCCTCTATCCTATCCTATCCTCTATCCTATCCTATCCTCTATCCTATCCTATCCTCTATCCTATATTATCCTCTATCCTATCCCATCCTCTATCCTATCCTATCCTCTATCCTATATTATCCTCTATCCTATCGTATCCTCTATCGTATCCTATCCTCTATCCTATTAAATCCTATATCGTATCCTCTATCCTATCCTATTCTCTATCCTATCCTATCCTCTATCCTATCCTATCCTATATCCTATCCTATCCTCTATCCTATCCTATCCTCTATCCTATCCTATCCTCTATCCTATCCCATCCTCTATCCTATCCTATCCTCTATCCTATCCTATCCTCTATCCTATCCTATCCTCTATCCTATCCTATCCTCTATCCCATCCTATTCTCTATCCTATCCTATCCTCTATCCTATCCTATCCTGTATCATATCCTATCCTCTATCCTATCCTATCCTGTATCCTATCCTATCCTCTATCCTATCCTATCCTCTATCCTATCCTATCCTGTATCATATCCTATCCTCTATCCTATCCTATCCTCTATCCTATTCTATCCTCTATCCTATCCAATCCTATATCCTATTCTCTATCCTATCCAATAACCTATCCTATTCTATCCGCTATCCTATCCAATCCTATATCCTATCCTCTATCCTATCCTATCCTTTATCGTATCCTATCCTCTATCCTATTAAATCCTATATCGTATCCTCTATCCTATCCTATCCTCTATCGTATCCTATCCTCTATCGTATCCTATCCTCTATCCTATCCTATCCTCTATCCTATCCTATCCTCTATGCTATCCTATCCTCTATCCTATATTATCCTCTATCCTATCCTATCCTCTATCCTATCCTATCCTCTATCCTATCCTATCCTCTATCCTATCCTATCCTCTATCCTATCCTATCCTCTATCCTATCCTATTCTCTATCCTATCCTATCCTCTATCCTATCCTATCCTCTATCCTATCCTATCCTCTATCCTATCATATCCTCTATCCTATCCTATCCTCTATCCTATCCTATCCTCTATCCTATCCTATCCTCTATCCTATCCTATCCTCTATCCTATCCTATCCTCTATCCTATCCTATCCTCTATCGTATCCTATCCTCTATCCTATCCTATCCTCTATCCTATCCTATTCTCTATCCTATCCTCTATCCTATTAAATCCTATATCGTATCCTCTATCCTATCCTATCCTCTATCGTATCCTATCCTCTATCCTATCCTATCCTCTATCCTATCCTATCCTCTATCCTATCCTATTCTCTATCCTATCCTATCCTCTATCCTATCCTATCCTCTATCCTATCCTATCCTCTATCCTATCCTATCCTCTATCCTATCCTATCCTCAATCCTATCCTATCCTCTATCCTATCCTATCCTCAATCATATCCTATCCTCTATCGTATCCTATCCTCTATCGTATCCTATACTCTATCCTATTAAATCCTATATCGTATCCTCTATCCTATGCTATCCTCTATCGTATCATATCCTCTATCCTATCCTATCCTCTATCCTATCCTATCCTCTATCCTATCCTATCCTCTATCCTATCCTATCCTCAATACTATCCTATCCTCTATCCTATCCTATCCTCTATCGTATCCTATCCTCCATCCTATCCTATCCTCTAACCTATATTATCCTCTATCCTATCCCATCCTCTATCCTATCTTATCCTCTATCCTATCCTATCCTCTATCCTATCCTATCCTCTATCCTATTCTATCCTCTATCCTATTAAATCCTATATCGTATCCTCTATCATATCCTATCCTCTATCCTATCCTATCCTCTATCCTATCCTTATCCTCTATCGTATCCTATCCTCTATCCTATCCTATCCTCTATCCTATCCTATCCTCTATCCTATCCTTTCCTCTATCCTATCCTATTCTCTATCCTATCCTATCCTCTATCCTATCGTATTCTCTATCGTATCCTATCCTCTATCCTATTAAATCCTATATCGTATCCTCTATCCTATCCTATCCTCTATCCTATCCTATCCCCTATCCTATCCTATCCTATATCCTATCCTATCCTCTATCCTATCCTATCCTCTATCCTATCCTATCCTCTATCCTATCCCATCCTCTATCCTATCCTATCCTCTATCCTATCCTATCCTCTATCCTATATTATCCTCTATCCTATCCTATCCTCTATCCTATCCTATCCTCTATCCTATCCTATCCTCTATCCTATCCTATCCTCTATCCTATATTATCCTCTATCCTATCCCATCCTCTATCCTATCCTATCCTCTATCCTATATTATCCTCTATCCTATCGTATCCTCTATCCTATCCTATCCTCTATCCTATTCTATCCTCTATCCTATTAAATCCTATATCGTATCCTCTATCATATCCTATCCTCTATCCTATCCTATCCTCTATCATATCCTTATCCTCTATCGTATCCTATCCTCTATCCTATCCTATCCTCTATCCTATCCTATCCTCTATCCTATCGTATCCTCTATCCTATCCTATCCTCTATCCTATCCTATCCTCTATCCTATCGTATTCTCTATCGTATCCTATCCTCTATCCTATTAAATCCTATATCGTATCCTCTATCCTATCCTATCCTCTATCCTATCCTATCCTCTATCCTATCCTATCCTATATCCTATCCTATCCTCTATCCTATCCTATACTCTATCCTATCCTATCCTCTATCCTATCCCATCCTCTATCCTATCCTATCCTCTATCCTATCCTATCCTCTATCCTATCCTATCCTCTATCCTATCCTATCCTCTATCCCATCCTATTCTCTATCCTATCCTATCCTCTATCCTATCCTATCCTGTATCATATCCTATCCTCTATCCTATCCTATCCTGTATCCTATCCTATCCTCTATCCTATCCTATCCTCTATCCTATCCTATCCTCTATCCTATCATATCCTCTATCCTATCCTATCCTCTATCCTATCCTATCCTCTATCCTATCCTATCCTCTATCCTATCCTATCCTCTATCCTATCCTATCCTCTATCGTATCCTATCCTCTATCCTATCCTATCCTCTATCCTATCCTATTCTCTATCCTATCCTCTATCCTATTAAATCCTATATCGTATCCTCTATCCTATCCTATCCTCTATCGTATCCTATCCTCTATCCTATCCTATCCTCTATCCTATCCTATCCTCTATCCTATCCTATTCTCTATCCTATCCTATCCTCTATCCTATCCTATCCTCTATCCTATCCTATCCTCTATCCTATCCTATCCTCAATCATATCCTATCCTCTATCGTATCCTATCCTCTATCGTATCCTATACTCTATCCTATTAAATCCTATATCGTATCCTCTATCCTGTGCTATCCTCTATCGTATCATATCCTCTATCCTATCCTATCCTCAATCATATCCTATCCTCTATCGTATCCTATCCTCTATCGTATCCTATACTCTATCCTATTAAATCCTATATCGTATCCTCTATCCTATGCTATCCTCTATCGTATCCTATACTCTATCCTATTAAATCCTATATCGTATCCTCTATCCTATGCTATCCTCTATCGTATCATATCCTCTATCCTATCCTATCCTCTATCCTATCCTATCCTCTATCCTATCCTATCCTCTATCCTATCCTATCCTCAATACTATCCTATCCTCTATCCTATCCTATCCTCTATCGTATCCTATCCTCCATCCTATCCTATCCTCTAACCTATATTATCCTCTATCCTATCCTATCCTCTATCCTATCCTATTCTCTATCCTATCCTATCCTCTATCCTATCCTATCCTCTATCCTATCCTATCCTCTATCCTATCCTATCCTCTATCCTATCCTATCCTCAATCCTATCCTATCCTCTATCCTATCCTATCCTCAATCATATCCTATCCTCTATCGTATCCTATCCTCTATCGTATCCTATACTCTATCCTATTAAATCCTATATCGTATCCTCTATCCTATGCTATCCTCTATCGTATCATATCCTCTATCCTATCCTATCCTCTATCCTATCCTATCCTCTATCCTATCCTATCCTCTATCCTATCCTATCCTCAATACTATCCTATCCTCTATCCTATCCTATCCTCTATCGTATCCTATCCTCCATCCTATCCTATCCTCTAACCTATATTATCCTCTATCCTATCCCATCCTCTATCCTATCTTATCCTCTATCCTATCCTATCCTCTATCCTATCCTATCCTCTATCCTATTCTATCCTCTATCCTATTAAATCCTATATCGTATCCTCTATCATATCCTATCCTCTATCCTATCCTATCCTCTATCCTATCCTTATCCTCTATCGTATCCTATCCTCTATCCTATCCTATCCTCTATCCTATCCTATCCTCTATCCTATCCTTTCCTCTATCCTATCCTATTCTCTATCCTATCCTATCCTCTATCCTATCGTATTCTCTATCGTATCCTATCCTCTATCCTATTAAATCCTATATCGTATCCTCTATCCTATCCTATCCTCTATCCTATCCTATCCCCTATCCTATCCTATCCTATATCCTATCCTATCCTCTATCCTATCCTATCCTCTATCCTATCCTATCCTCTATCCTATCCCATCCTCTATCCTATCCTATCCTCTATCCTATCCTATCCTCTATCCTATATTATCCTCTATCCTATCCTATCCTCTATCCTATCCTATCCTCTATCCTATCCTATCCTCTATCCTATCCTATCCTCTATCCTATATTATCCTCTATCCTATCCCATCCTCTATCCTATCCTATCCTCTATCCTATATTATCCTCTATCCTATCGTATCCTCTATCCTATCCTATCCTCTATCCTATTCTATCCTCTATCCTATTAAATCCTATATCGTATCCTCTATCATATCCTATCCTCTATCCTATCCTATCCTCTATCCTATCCTTATCCTCTATCGTATCCTATCCTCTATCCTATCCTATCCTCTATCCTATCCTATCCTCTATCCTATCGTATCCTCTATCCTATCCTATCCTCTATCCTATCCTATCCTCTATCCTATCCTATCCTCTATCCTATCCTATCCTCTATCGTATCCTATCCTCCATCCTATCCTATCCTCTAACCTATATTATCCTCTATCCTATCCCATCCTCTATCCTATCTTATCCTCTATCCTATCCTATCCTCTATCCTATCCTATCCTCTATCCTATTCTATCCTCTATCCTATTAAATCCTATATCGTATCCTCTATCATATCCTATCCTCTATCCTATCCTATCCTCTATCCTATCCTTATCCTCTATCGTATCCTATCCTCTATCCTATCCTATCCTCTATCCTATCCTATCCTCTATCCTATCCTTTCCTCTATCCTATCCTATTCTCTATCCTATCCTATCCTCTATCCTATCGTATTCTCTATCGTATCCTATCCTCTATCCTATTAAATCCTATATCGTATCCTCTATCCTATCCTATCCTCTATCCTATCCTATCCCCTATCCTATCCTATCCTATATCCTATCCTATCCTCTATCCTATCCTATCCTCTATCCTATCCTATCCTCTATCCTATCCCATCCTCTATCCTATCCTATCCTCTATCCTATCCTATCCTCTATCCTATATTATCCTCTATCCTATCCTATCCTCTATCCTATCCTATCCTCTATCCTATCCTATCCTCTATCCTATCCTATCCTCTATCCTATATTATCCTCTATCCTATCCCATCCTCTATCCTATCCTATCCTCTATCCTATATTATCCTCTATCCTATCGTATCCTCTATCCTATCCTATCCTCTATCCTATTCTATCCTCTATCCTATTAAATCCTATATCGTATCCTCTATCATATCCTATCCTCTATCCTATCCTATCCTCTATCCTATCCTTATCCTCTATCGTATCCTATCCTCTATCCTATCCTATCCTCTATCCTATCCTATCCTCTATCCTATCCTATCCTCTATCCTATCGTATCCTCTATCCTATCCTATCCTCTATCCTATCCTATCCTCTATCCTATCGTATTCTCTATCGTATCCTATCCTCTATCCTATTAAATCCTATATCGTATCCTCTATCCTATCCTATCCTCTATCCTATCCTATCCTCTATCCTATCCTATCCTATATCCTATCCTATCCTCTATCCTATCCTATACTCTATCCTATCCTATCCTCTATCCTATCCCATCCTCTATCCTATCCTATCCTCTATCCTATCCTATCCTCTATCCTATCCTATCCTCTATCCTATCCTATCCTCTATCCCATCCTATTCTCTATCCTATCCTATCCTCTATCCTATCCTATCCTGTATCATATCCTATCCTCTATCCTATCCTATCCTGTATCCTATCCTATCCTCTATCCTATCCTATCCTCTATCCTATCCTATCCTGTATCATATCCTATCCTCTATCCTATCCTATCCTCTATCCTATTCTATCCTCTATCCTATCCAATCCTATATCCTATTCTCTATCCTATCCAATAACCTATCCTATTCTATCCGCTATCCTATCCAATCCTATATCCTATCCTCTATCCTATCCTATCCTTTATCGTATCCTATCCTCTATCCTATTAAATCCTATATCGTATCCTCTATCCTATCCTATCCTCTATCGTATCCTATCCTCTATCGTATCCTATCCTCTATCCTATCCTATCCTCTGTCCTATCCTATCCTCTATGCTATCCTATCCTCTATCCTATATTATCCTCTATCCTATCCTATCCTCTATCCTATCCTATCCTCTATCCTATCCTATCCTCTATCCTATCCTATCCTCTATCCTATCCTATCCTCTATCCTATCCTATTCTCTATCCTATCCTATCCTCTATCCTATCCTATCCTCTATCCTATCCTATCCTCTATCCTATCATATCCTCTATCCTATCCTATCCTCTATCCTATCCTATCCTCTATCCTATCCTATCCTCTATCCTATCCTATCCTCTATCCTATCCTATCCTCTATCGTATCCTATCCTCTATCCTATCCTATCCTCTATCCTATCCTATTCTCTATCCTATCCTCTATCCTATTAAATCCTATATCGTATCCTCTATCCTATCCTATCCTCTATCGTATCCTATCCTCTATCCTATCCTATCCTCTATCCTATCCTATCCTCTATCCTATCCTATTCTCTATCCTATCCTATCCTCTATCCTATCCTATCCTCTATCCTATCCTATCCTCTATCCTATCCTATCCTCAATCATATCCTATCCTCTATCGTATCCTATCCTCTATCGTATCCTATACTCTATCCTATTAAATCCTATATCGTATCCTCTATCCTGTGCTATCCTCTATCGTATCATATCCTCTATCCTATCCTATCCTCTATCCTATCCTATCCTCTATCCTATCCTATCCTCTATCCTATCCTATCCTCAATCCTATCCTATCCTCTATCCTATCCTATCCTCTATCGTATCCTATCCTCCATCCTATCCTATCCTCTAACCTATATTATCCTCTATCCTATCCCATCCTCTATCCTATCTTATCCTCTATCCTATCCTATCCTCTATCCTATCCTATCCTCTATCCTATTCTATCCTCTATCCTATTAAATCCTATATCGTATCCTCTATCATATCCTATCCTCTATCCTATCCTATCCTCTATCCTATCCTTATCCTCTATCGTATCCTATCCTCTATCCTATCCCATCCTCTATCCTATCCTATCCTCTATCCTATCCTATCCTCTATCCTATCCTATCCTCTATCCTATCCTATTCTCTATCCTATCCTATCCTCTATCCTATCCTATCCTCTATCATATCCTATCCTCTATCCTATTCTATCCTGTATCCTATCCTATCCTCTATCCTATCCTATACTCTATCCTATCCTATCCTGTATCATATCCTATCCTCTACCCTATCCTATCCTCTATCCTATTCTATCCTCTATCCTATCCAATCCTATATCCTATTCTCTATCCTATCCAATCCCCTATCCTATCCTATCCGCTATCCTATCCAATCCTATATCCTATCCTCTATCCTATCCTATCCTTTATCGTATCCTATCCTCTATCCTATTAAATCCTATATCGTATCCTCTATCCTATCCTATCCTCTATCGGATCCTATCCTCTATCCTATCCTATCCTCTATCCTATCCTATCCTCTATCCTATCCTATCCTCTATCCTATCCTATCCTCTATCCTATCCTATCCTCTATCCTATCCTATCCTCTATCATATCCTATCCTCTATCCTACCCTATCCTCTATCCTATCCTATCCTCTATCCTATTCAATCCTATATCCTGTTCTCTATCCTATCCTATCCTCTATCCTATCCTCTATCGTATACTATCCTCTATCCTTTCCAATCCTATATCGTATCCTCTATCCTATCCTATCCTCTATCCTATCCTATCCTGTGTCCTATCCTATCCAATATCCTATCCTATCCTCTATAATATCCTATCCTCTATCCTATCCTATCCTCTATCCTATCCTATCCTCTATTATATCCTATCCTCTATCCTATCCCATCCTCTATCCTAGCCTATCCCCTATCCTATCCTATCCTCTATCCTATCCTATCCTCTATCCTATCCTATCCTCTATCCTATCCTATCCTCTATCCTATCCTATCATCTATCCTATCCTCTATCCTATCCTATTCTCTGTCCTATCCTATCCTTTATCCTATCCTATCCTCTCTCCAATCCTATACTCAATCCTATCCTATCCTCTATCCTATCCTATCCTCTAAACTATCCTATCGTGTATGCTATCGTATCCTCTATCCTATCATATCCTCTATCCTATCCTATCCTCTATCCTATCCTATCCTCAACCCTAACCTATCCTCTATTCTATCCTATACTCCATCCTATCCTATCCGCTATCCTATCCTATCCTCTATGCTATATTATCCTCTATCCTATCATATCCTCTATCCGATCCTATCCTCTATCCTATACTATCCTCTATCCTATCATATCCTCTATCCTATCCTATCCTCTATCCTATCCTATCCTCAACCCTAACCTATCCTCAATTCTATCCTATACTCCATCCTATCCTATCCGCTATCCTATCCTATCCTCTATGCTATATTATCCTCTATCCTATCATATCCTCTATCCGATCCTATCCTCTATCCTATCCTATTCTCTGTCCTATCCTATCCTTTATCCTATCCTATCCTCTCTCCAATCCTATACTCAATCCTATCCTATCCTCTATCCTATCCTATCCTCTATCCTATCCTATCCTCTATCCTATCCTATCCTCTATCCTATTCAATCCTATATCCTGTTCTCTATCCTATCCTATCCTCTATCCTATCCTCTATCGTATACTATCCTCTATCCTTTCCAATCCTATATCGTATCCTCTATCCTATCCTATCCTCTATCCTATCCTATCCTGTGTCCTATCCTATCCAATATCCTATCCTATCCTCTATAATATCCTATCCTCTATCCTATCCTATCCTCTATCCTATCCTATCCTCTATCCTATCCTATCCTCTATCCTATCCTATCCTCTATCCTATCCTATCCTCTATCCTATCCTATCCTCTATCCTATCCTATCCTGTATCCTATCCTATCCTCTATCCTATCCTATCCTCTATCCTATCCTATTCTCTGTCCTATCCTATCCTTTATCCTATCCTATCCTCTATCCTATCCTATCCTCTACCCTATCCTATCGTGTATGCTATCGTATCCTCTATCCTATCATATCCTCTATCCTATCCTATCCTCTATCCTATCCTTTCCTCAACCCTAACCTATCCTCAATTCTATCCTATACTCCATCCTACCCTATCCGCTATCCTATCCTATATTATCCTCTATCCTATCCAATCCTCTATCCTATCCTATCCTCTATCCTATCCTATTCTCTATCCTATCCTATCCTCTATCATGTCCTATCCTCTTTCCTATCCTATCCTCTATCCTATCCTATCCTCTATCCTATCCTATCCTCTATCCAATCCTATCCTGTCGTCTATCGTATCCTATTCTCTATCATATCCAATCCTATATAGTATCCTCTATCCTATCCTATCCTCTATCCTATACTATCCTCTATCCTATCCTATCCTCTATGGTATCCTATCCTCTATCCTATCCTATCCTCTATCCTATCCAATCCTATATCGTATCATCTATCCTATCCTATCCTCTATCCTATCCTATCCTCAATCCTATCCTATCCTCTATCCTATCCTATCCTCTACCCTATCCTATCGTGTATGCTATCGTATCCTCTATCCTATCCTATCCTCTATCATGTCCTATCCTCTTTCCTATCCTATCCTCTATCCTATCCTATCCTCTATCCTATCCTATCCTCTATCCAATCCTATCCTGTCGTCTATCGTATCCTATTCTCTATCATATCCAATCCTATATAGTATCCTCTATCCTATCCTATCCTCTACCCTATACTATCCTCTATCCTATCCTATCCTCTATGGTATCCTATCCTCTATCCTATCCAATCCTATATCGTATCATCTATCCTATCCTATCCTCTATCCTATCCTATCCTCAATCCTATCCTATCCTCTATCCTATCCTATCCTCTATCCGATCCTATCATCTATCCTATCCTATCCTCTATCCTATCCTATCCTCTATCATATCCTATCCTCTATCCTACCCTATCCTCTATCCTATCCTATCCTCTATCCTATTCAATCCTATATCCTGTTCTCTATCCTATCCTATCCTCTATCCTATCCTCTATCGTATACTATCCTCTATCCTTTCCAATCCTATATCGTATCCTCTATCCTATCCTATCCTCTATCCTATCCTATCCTGTGTCCTATCCTATCCAATATCCTATCCTATCCTCTATAATATCCTATCCTCTATCCTATCGTATCCTCTATCCTATCCTATCCTCTATTATATCCTATCCTCTATCCTAGCCTATCCCCTATCCTATCCTATCCTCTATCCTATCCTATCCTCTATCCTATCCTATCCTCTATCCTATCCTATCCTCTATCCTATCCTATCCTCTATCCTATCCTATCATCTATCCTATCCTCTATCCTATCCTATTCTCTGTCCTATCCTATCCTTTATCCTATCCTATCCTCTCTCCAATCCTATACTCAATCCTATCCTATCCTCTATCCTATCCTATCCTCTAAACTATCCTATCGTGTATGCTATCGTATCCTCTATCCTATCATATCCTCTATCCTATCCTATCCTCAACCCTAACCTATCCTCAATTCTATCCTATACTCCATCCTATCCTATCCGCTATCCTATCCTATCCTCTATGCTATATTATCCTCTATCCTATCATATTCTCTATCCGATCCTATCCTCTATCCTATACTATCCTCTATCCTATCCTATCCTCTATCCGATCCTATCATCTATCCTATCCTATCCTCTATCCTATCCTATCCCCTATCATATCCTATCCTCTATCCTATCCTATCCTCTATCCTATCCTATCCTCTATCCTATTCAATCCTATATCCTGTTCTCTATCCTATCCTATCCTCTATCCTATCCTCTATCGTATACTATCCTCTATCCTTTCCAATCCTATATCGTACCCTCTATCCTATCCTATCCTCTATCCTATCCTATCCTGTGTCCTATCCTATCCAATATCCTATCCTATCCTCTATAATATCCTATCCTCTATCCTATCCTATCCTCTATCCTATCCTATCCTCTATCCTATCCTTTCCTCAACCCTAACCTATCCTCAATTCTATCCTATACTCCATCCTACCCTATCCGCTATCCTATCCTATATTATCCTCTATCCTATCCAATCCTCTATCCTATCCTATCCTCTATCCTATCCTATTCTCTATCCTATCCTATCCTCTATCATGTCCTATCCTCTTTCCTATCCTATCCTCTATCCTATCCTATCCTCTATCCTATCCTATCCTCTATCCAATCCTATCCTGTCGTCTATCGTATCCTATTCTCTATCATATCCAATCCTATATAGTATCCTCTATCCTATCCTATCCTCTATCCTATACTATCCTCTATCCTATCCTATCCTCTATGGTATCCTATCCTCTATCCTATCCTATCCTCTATCCTATCCAATCCTATATCGTATCATCTATCCTATCCTATCCTCTATCCTATCCTATCCTCAATCCTATCCTATCCTCTATCCTATCCTATCCTCTACCCTATCCTATCGTGTATGCTATCGTATCCTCTATCCTATCATATCCCCTATCCTATCCTATCCTCCATCCTATCCTATCCTCAACCCTAACCTATCCTCAATTCTATCCTATACTCCATCCTATCCTATCCGCTATCCTATCCTATCCTCTATGCTATATTATCCTCTATCCTATCATATCCTCTATCCTATCCTATCCTCTATCCTATCCTATCCACTATTATATCCTATCCTCTATCCTATCCTATCCTCTATCCTATCCTATCCTCTATCCTATCCTATCCTCTATGCTATACTATCCTCTATCCTATCCTATCCTCGATCCTATCCTATCTTCTATCCTATCCTATCCTCTATCCTATCCCATCCTCTATCCTAGCCTATCCTCTATCCTATCCTATCCTCTATCCTATCCTATCCTCTATCCTATCCTATCCTTTATCCTATCCTATCCTCTATCCTATCCCATCCTCTATCCTATCCTATCCTCTATCCTATCCTATTCTCTGTCCTATCCTATCCTTTATCCTATCCTATCCTCTCTCCAATCCTATACTCAATCCTATCCTATCCTCTATCCTATCCTATCCTCTACCCTATCCTATCGTGTATGCTATCGTATCCTCTATCCTATCATATCCTCTATCCTATCCTATCCTCTATCCTATCCTTTCCTCAACCCTAACCTATCCTCAATTCTATCCTATACTCCATCCTACCCTATCCGCTATCCTATCCTATATTATCCTCTATCCTATCCAATCCTCTATCCTATCCTATCCTCTATCCTATCCTATGCTCTATCCTATCCTATCCTCTATCATGTCCTATCCTCTTTCCTATCCTATCCTCTATCCTATCCTATCCTCTATCCTATTCTATCCTCTATCCTATCCTATCCTCTACCCTATACTATCCTCTATCCTATCCTATCCTCTATGGTATCCTATCCTCTATCCTATCCAATCCTATATCGTATCATCTATCCTATCCTATCCTCTATCCTATCCTATCCTCAATCCTATCCTATCCTCTATCCTATCCTATCCTCTACCCAATCCTATCGTGTATGCTATCGTATCCTCTATCCTATCATATCCTCTATCCTATCATATCCTCTATCCTATCCTATCCTCTATCCTATCCTATCCTCTATCCTATCCTATCCTCTATCCTATCCTATCCTCAACCCTAACCTATCCTCAATTCTATCCTATACTCCATCCTATCCTATCCTCTATGCTATATTATCCTCTATCCTATCATATCCTCTATCCGATCCTATCATCTATCCTATCCTATGCTCTATCCTATCCTATCCTCTATCATATACTATCCTTTATCCTATCCTATCCTCTATCCTATCCTATCCTCTATCCTATCCTATCCTCTATCATATCCTATCCTCTATCCTATCCTATCCTCTATCCTATCCTATCCTCTATCCTATTCAATCCTATATCCTGTTCTCTATCCTATCCTATCCTCTATCCTATCCTCTATCGTATACTATCCTCTATCCTTTCCAATCCTATATCGTATCCTCTATCCTATCCTATCCTCTATCCTATCCTATCCTGTGTCCTATCCTATCCAATATCCTATCCTATCCTCTATAATATCCTATCCTCTATCCTATCCTATCCTCTATCCTATCCTATCCTCTATCCTATCCTATCCTCTATCCTATCCTATCCTCTATCCTATCCTATTGTCTATCCTATCCTATCCTCTATCCTATCCTATCCTCTATCCTATCCTATCCTCTATCCTATCCTATCCTCTATCCTATCCTCTATCCTCTATCCTATCCTATCCTCTATCCTATCCTATCCTCTATCCTATCCTATCCTCTATCCTATCCTATCCTCTATCCTATCCTATCCTCTATCCTATCCTATCCTCTATCCTATCCTATCCTCTATCCTATCCTATCCTCTATCCTATCCTATTCTCTGTCCTATCCTATCCTTTATCCTATCCTATCCTCTATCCTATCCTATCCTCTACCCTATCCTATCGTGTATGCTATCGTATCCTCTATCCTATCATATCCTCTATCCTATCCTATCCTCTATCCTATCCTTTCCTCAACCCTAACCTATCCTCAATTCTATCCTATACTCCATCCTACCCTATCCGCTATCCTATCCTATATTATCCTCTATCCTATCCAATCCTCTATCCTATCCTATCCTCTATCCTATCCTATTCTCTATCCTATCCTATCCTCTATCATGTCCTATCCTCTTTCCTATCCTATCCTCTATCCTATCCTATCCTCTATCCTATCCTATCCTCTATCCAATCCTATCCTGTCGTCTATCGTATCCTATTCTCTATCATATCCAATCCTATATAGTATCCTCTATCCTATCCTATCCTCTATCCTATACTATCCTCTATCCTATCCTATCCTCTATGGTATCCTATCCTCTATCCTATCCTATCCTCTATCCTATCCAATCCTATATCGTATCATCTATCCTATCCTATCCTCTATCCTATCCTATCCTCAATCCTATCCTATCCTGTATCCTATCCTATCCTCTACCCTATCCTATCGTGTATGCTATCGTATCCTCTATCCTATCCTATCCTCTATCATGTCCTATCCTCTTTCCTATCCTATCCTCTATCCTATCCTATCCTCTATCCTATCCTATCCTCTATCCAATCCTATCCTGTCGTCTATCGTATCCTATTCTCTATCATATCCAATCCTATATAGTATCCTCTATCCTATCCTATCCTCTACCCTATACTATCCTCTATCCTATCCTATCCTCTATGGTATCCTATCCTCTATCCTATCCAATCCTATATCGTATCATCTATCCTATCCTATCCTCTATCCTATCCTATAATCAATCCTATCCTATCCTCTATCCTATCCTATCCTCTATCCGATCCTATCATCTATCCTATCCTATCCTCTATCCTATCCTATCCTCTATCATATCCTATCCTCTATCCTACCCTATCCTCTATCCTATCCTATCCTCTATCCTATTCAATCCTATATCCTGTTCTCTATCCTATCCTATCCTCTATCCTATCCTCTATCGTATACTATCCTCTATCCTTTCCAATCCTATATCGTATCCTCTATCCTATCCTATCCTCTATCCTATCCTATCCTGTGTCCTATCCTATCCAATATCCTATCCTATCCTCTATAATATCCTATCCTCTATCCTATCCTATCCTCTATCCTATCCTATCCTCTATTATATCCTATCCTCTATCCTAGCCTATCCCCTATCCTATCCTATCCTCTATCCTATCCTATCCTCTATCCTATCCTATCCTCTATCCTATCCTATCCTCTATCCTATCCTATCCTCTATCCTATCCTATCCTCTATCCTATCCTATCATCTATCCTATCCTCTATCCTATCCTATTCTCTGTCCTATCCTATCCTTTATCCTATCCTATCCTCTCTCCAATCCTATACTCAATCCTATCCTATCCTCTATCCTATCCTATCCTCTAAACTATCCTATCGTGTATGCTATCGTATCCTCTATCCTATCATATCCTCTATCCTATCCTATCCTCTATCCTATCCTATCCTCAACCCTAACCTATCCTCAATTCTATCCTATACTCCATCCTATCCTATCCGCTATCCTATCCTATCCTCTATGCTATATTATCCTCTATCCTATCATATTCTCTATCCGATCCTATCCTCTATCCTATACTATCCTCTATCCTATCCTATCCTCTATCCGATCCTATCATCTATCCTATCCTATCCTCTATCCTATCCTATCCCCTATCATATCCTATCCTCTATCCTATCCTATCCTCTATCCTATCCTATCCTCTATCCTATTCAATCCTATATCCTGTTCTCTATCCTATCCTATCCTCTATCCTATCCTCTATCGTATACTATCCTCTATCCTTTCCAATCCTATATCGTATCCTCTATCCTATCCTATCCTCTATCCTATCCTATCCTGTGTCCTATCCTATCCAATATCCTATCCTATCCTCTATAATATCCTATCCTCTATCCTATCCTATCCTCTATCCTATCCTATCCTCTATTATATCCTATCCTCTATCCTATCCTATCCTCTATCCTATCCTATCCTCTATCCTATCCTATCCTCTATGCTATACTATCCTCTATCCTATCCTATCCTCGATCCTATCCTATCCTCTATCCTATCCTATCCTCTATCCTAACCCATCCTCTATCCACCCTATCCTCTATCCTATCCTATCCTCTATCCTATCCTATCCTCTATCCTATCCTATCCTCTATCCTATCCTATCCTCTATCCTATCCTATTCTCTGTCCTATCCTATCCTTTATCCTATCCTATCCTCTATCCTATCCTATCCTCTACCCTATCCTATCGTGTATGCTATCGTATCCTCTATCCTATCATATCCTCTATCCTATCCTATCCTCTATCCTATCCTTTCCTCAACCCTAACCTATCCTCAATTCTATCCTATACTCCATCCTACCCTATCCGCTATCCTATCCTATATTATCCTCTATCCTATCCAATCCTCTATCCTATCCTATCCTCTATCCTATCCTATGCTCTATCCTATCCTATCCTCTATCATGTCCTATCCTCTTTCCTATCCTATCCTCTATCCTATCCTATCCTCTATCCTATTCTATCCTCTATCCTATCCTATCCTCTACCCTATACTATCCTCTATCCTATCCTATCCTCTATGGTATCCTATCCTCTATCCTATCCAATCCTATATCGTATCATCTATCCTATCCTATCCTCTATCCTATCCTATCCTCAATCCTATCCTATCCTCTATCCTATCCTATCCTCTACCCAATCCTATCGTGTATGCTATCGTATCCTCTATCCTATCATATCCTCTATCCTATCATATCCTCTATCCTATCCTATCCTCTATCCTATCCTATCCTCTATCCTATCCTATCCTCTATCCTATCCTCAACCCTAACCTATCCTCAATTCTATCCTATACTCCATCCTATCCTATCCGCTATCCTATCCTATCCTCTATGCTATATTATCCTCTATCCTATCATATCCTCTATCCGATCCTATCATCTATCCTATCCTATGCTCTATCCTATCCTATCCTCTATCATATACTATCCTTTATCCTATCCTATCCTCTATCCTATCCTATCCTCTATCCTATCCTATCCTCTATCATGTCCTATCCTCTATCCTATCCTATCCTCTATGCTATCCTGTCCTCTATCCTATCCAATCCTATATAATATTCTCTATCCTATCCTATCCGCTATCCTATCCTATCCTCTATCCTATCCAATCCTATATCGTATCCTGTATCCTATCCTATCCTCTACCCTATCCAATCCTATATCCTATACTCTATCCTATCCTATCCTCTATCGTATCCTATCCTCTATCCTATCCTATCCTCTAGCGTATCCTATCCTATATCCTATTCTATCCTCTATCCTAACCTATTCTCTATCCTATCCTCTATCCTATCCTATCCTCTATCGTCTACTGTCCTCTATCCTATCCAATACCCTATCCTATCCTCTATCGTATCCTATTCGATCCTCTATCCTATTCTCGGTCCGATCCTATCCTGTATCCTATCCTATCCTCTATCATGTCCTATCCTCTTTCCTATCCTATCCTCTATCCTATCCTATCCTCTATCCTATCCTATCCTCTATCCTATCCTATTCTCTGTCCTATCCTATCCTTTATCCTATCCTATCCTCTCTCCAATCCTATACTCAATCCTATCCTATCCTCTATCCTATCCTATCCTCTACCCTATCCTCTATCCTCTATCCTATCCTATCCTCTATCCTATCCTATCCTCTATCCTATCCTATCCTCTATCCTATCCTATCCTCTATCCTATCCTATCCTCTATCCTATCCTATCCTCTATCCTATCCTATCCTCTATCCTATCCTATCCTCTATCCTATCCTATCCTCTATCCTATCCTATTCTCTGTCCTATCCTATCCTTTATCCTATCCTATCCTCTATCCTATCCTATCCTCTACCCTATCCTATCGTGTATGCTATCGTATCCTCTATCCTATCATATCCTCTATCCTATCCTATCCTCTATCCTATCCTTTCCTCAACCCTAACCTATCCTCAATTCTATCCTATACTCCATCCTACCCTATCCGCTATCCTATCCTATATTATCCTCTATCCTATCCAATCCTCTATCCTATCCTATCCTCTATCCTATCCTATTCTCTATCCTATCCTATCCTCTATCATGTCCTATCCTCTTTCCTATCCTATCCTCTATCCTATCCTATCCTCTATCCTATCCTATCCTCTATCCAATCCTATCCTGTCGTCTATCGTATCCTATTCTCTATCATATCCAATCCTATATAGTATCCTCTATCCTATCCTATCCTCTATCCTATACTATCCTCTATCCTATCCTATCCTCTATCCTATCCTATTCTCTGTCCTATCCTATGCTTTATCCTATCCTATCCTCTCTCCAATCCTATACTCAATCCTATCCTATCCTCTATCCTATCCTATCCTCTACCCTATCCTATCGTGTATGCTATCGTATCCTCTATCCTATCATATCCTCTATCCTATCCTATCCTCTATCCTATCCTTTCCTCAACCCTAACCTATCCTCAATTCTATCCTATACTCCATCCTACCCTATCCGCTATCCTATCCTATATTATCCACTATCCTATCCAATCCTCTATCCTATCCTATCCTCTATCCTATCCTATGCTCTATCCTATCCTATCATCTATCATGTCCTATCCTCTTTCCTATCCTATCCTCTATCCTATCCTATCCTCTATCCTATCCTATCCTCTATCCAATCCTATCCTGTCGTCTATCGTATTCTATTCTCTATCATATCCAATTCTATATAGTATCCTCTATCCTATCCTATCCTCTATCCTATACTATCCTCTATCCTATCCTATCCTCTATGGTATCCTATCCTCTATCGTATCCAATCCTATATCGTATCATCTATCCTATCCTATCCTCTATCCTATCCTATCCTCAATCCTATCCTATCCTCTATAGTATCCTATCCTCTACCCTATCCTATCGTGTATGCTACCGTATCCTCTATCCTATCATATCCTCTATCCTATCCTATCCTCTATCCTATCCTATCCTCAACCCTAACCTATCCTCAATTCTATCCTATACTCCATCCTATCCTATCCGCTATCCTATCCTATCCTCTATGCTATATTATCCTCTATCCTATCATATCCTCTATCCGATCCTATCCTCTATCCTATACTATCCACTATCCTATCCTATCCTCTATCCGATCCTATCATCTATCCTATCCTATCCTCTATCCTATCCTATCCTCTATCATATCCTATCCTCTATCCTATCCTATCCTCTATCCTATCCTATCCTCTATCCTATTCAATCCTATATCCTGTTCTCTATCCTATCCTATCCTCTATCCTATCCTCTATCGTATACTATCCTCTATCCTTTCCAATCCTATATCGTATCCTCTATCCTATCCTATCCTCTATCCTATCCTATCCTGTGTCCTATCCTATCCAATATCCTATCCTATCCTCTATAATATCCTATCCTCTATCCTATCCTATCCTCTATCCTATCCTATCCTCTATCCTATCCTATCCTCTATCCTATCCTATCCTCTATCCTATCCTATTCTCTATCATATCCTATCCTCTATCCTATCCTATCCTCTATCCTATCCTATCCTCTATCCTATCCTATCCTCTATCCTATCCTATCCTCTATCCTATCCTATTCTCTGTCCTATCCTATCCTCTATCCTATCCTATCCTCTATCATGTCCTATCCTCTATCCTATCCTATCCTCTATCCTATCCTATCCTCTATCCTATCCAATCCTATATCCTATTCTCTATCCTATCCTATCCTGTATCCTATCCTATCCAATATCCTATCCCATCCTCTATCCTATCCTATCCTCTATCCTATCCTATTATCTATCCTATCCTATCCTCTATCCTATCCTATCCTCTATCCTATCCTATCATCTACCCTATCCTATCGTGTATGCTATCGTATCCTCTATCCTATCATATCCTCTATCCTATCCTATCCTCTATCCTATCCTTTCCTCAACCCTAACCTATCCTCAATTCTATCCTATACTCCATCCTACCCTATCCGCTATCCTATCCTATCCTCTATCCTATATTATCCTCTATCCTATCCAATCCTCTATCCGATCCTATCCTCTATCCTATCCTATCCTCTATCCTATCCTATCCTATATCCAATCCTATCCTGTCGTCTATCTTATCCTATCCTCAATCCTATCCTATCCTCTATACTATCCTATCCTCTACCCTATCCCATCGTGTATGCTATCGTATCCTCTATCCTATCCTATCCTCTATCCTATCCTATCCTGTATCCTATCCTATCCAATATGCTATCCTATCCTCTATCCTATCCTATCATCTATCAGGTCCTATCCTCTATCCTATCCTATCCTCAATCCTATCCTATCCTCTATCCTATCCTATCCTCTACCCTATCCTATCGTGTATGCTATCGTATGCTCTATCCTATCATATCCTCTATCCTATCCTATCCTCTATCCTATCCTATCCTCTATCCTATATTATCCTCTATCCTATCCAATCCTCTATCCGATCCTATCCTCTATCCTATACTATCCTTTATCCTATCCTATCCTTTATCCTATCCTATCCTCTATCCTATCCTATCCTCTATCCTATCCTATCATCTATCAGGTCCTATCCTCTATCCTATCCTATCGTCTATCCTATCCTATCCTCTATCCTATCCAATCCTATATCCTATTCTCTATCCTACCCTATCCGCTATCCTATCATATCCTCTATCCTATCCTATCCTATATCGTATCCTCTATCCTATCCTATACTCTACCCTATCCTAACCTGTATCCTATCCTCTATCCTATCCTATCCTCTATCCTATCCTATCCTCTATCCTATCCTATCCTCTATCCTATCCTATTCTCTGTCCTATCCTATCCTTTATCCTATCCTATCCTCTCTCCAATCCTATACTCAATCCTATCCTATCCTCTATCCTATCCTATCCTCTACCCTATCCTATCGTGTATGCTATCGTATCCTCTATCCTATCATATCCTCTATCCTATCCTATCCTCTATCCTATCCTTTCCTCAACCCTAACCTATCCTCAATTCTATCCTACACTCCATCCTACCCTATCCGCTATCCTATCCTATATTATCCTATATCCTATCCAATCCTCTATCCTATCCTATCCTCTATCCTATCCTATCCTCTATCCTATCCTATCCTCTATCATGTCCTATCCTCTTAGCTATCCTATCCTCTATCCTATCCTATCCTCTATCCTATCCTATCCTCTATCCAATCCTATCCTGTCGTCTATCGTATCCTATTCTCTATCATATCCAATCCTATATAGTATCCTCTATCCTATCCTATCCTCTACCCTATCCTATCCTCTATCCTATCCTATCCTCTATCCTATCCTATCCTCTATCCTATCCTATCCTCTATCATGTCCTATCCTCTTTCCTATCCTATCCTCTATCCTATCCTATCCTCTATCCTATCCTATCCTCTATCCTATCCTATTCTCTGTCCTATCCTATCCTTTATCCTATCCTATCCTCTCTCCAATCCTATACTCAATCCTATCCTATCCTCTATCCTATCCTATCCTCTACCCTATCCTATCGTGTATGCTATCGTATCCTCTATCCTATCATATCCTCTATCCTATCCTATCCTCTATCCTATCCTTTCCTCAACCCTAACCTATCCTCAATTCTATCCTACACTCCATCCTACCCTATCCGCTATCCTATCCTATATTATCCACTATCCTATCCAATCCTCTATCCTATCCTATCCTCTATCCTATCCTATCCTCTATCCTATCCTATCCTCTATCATGTCCTATCCTCTTACCTATCCTATCCTCTATCCTATCCTATCCTCTATCCTATCCTATCCTCTATCCAATCCTATCCTGTCGTCTATCGTATCCTATCCTCTACCCTATCCTATCGTGTATGCTACCGTATCCTCTATCCTATCATATCCTCTATCCTATCCTATCCTCTATCCTATCCTATCCTCAACCCTAACCTATCCTCAATTCTATCCTATACTCCATCCTATCCTATCCGCTATCCTATCCTATCCTCTATGCTATATTATCCTCTATCCTATCATATCCTCTATCCGATCCTATCCTCTATCCTATACTATCCACTATCCTATCCTATCCTCTATCCGATCCTATCATCTATCCTATCCTATCCTCTATCCTATCCTATCCTCTATCATATCCTATCCTCTATCCTATCCTATCCTCTATCCTATCCTATCCTCTATCCTATTCAATCCTATATCCTGTTCTCTATCCTATCCTATCCTCTATCCTATCCTCTATCGTATACTATCCTCTATCCTTTCCAATCCTATATCGTATCCTCTATCCTATCCTATCCTCTATCCTATCCTATCCTGTGTCCTATCCTATCCAATATCCTATCCTATCCTCTATAATATCCTATCCTCTATCCTATCCTATCCTCTATCCTATCCTCTATCGTATACTATCCTCTATCCTTTCCAATCCTATATCGTATCCTCTATCCTATCCTATCCTCTATCCTATCCTATCCTGTGTCCTATCCTATCCAATATCCTATCCTATCCTCTATAATATCCTATCCTCTATCCTATCCTATCCTCTATCCTATCCTATCCTCTATCCTATCCTATCCTCTATCCTATCCTATCCTCTATCCTATCCTATCCTCTATCCTATCCAATCCTATATCCTATTCTCTATCCTATCCTATCCTGTATCCTATCCTATCCAATATCCTATCCCATCCTCTATCCTATCCTATCCTCTATCCTATCCTATTATCTATCCTATCCTATCCTCTATCCTATCCTATCCTCTATCCTATCCTATCATCTACCCTATCCTATCGTGTATGCTATCGTATCCTCTATCCTATCATATCCTCTATCCTATCCTATCCTCTATCCTATCCTTTCCTCAACCCTAACCTATCCTCAATTCTATCCTATACTCCATCCTACCCTATCCGCTATCCTATCCTATCCTCTATCCTATATTATCCTCTATCCTATCCAATCCTCTATCCGATCCTATCCTCTATCCTATCCTATCCTCTATCCTATCCTATCCTATATCCAATCCTATCCTGTCGTCTATCTTATCCTATCCTCAATCCTATCCTATCCTCTATACTATCCTATCCTCTACCCTATCCCATCGTGTATGCTATCGTATCCTCTATCCTATCCTATCCTCTATCCTATCCTATCCTGTATCCTATCCTATCCAATATGCTATCCTATCCTCTATCCTATCCTATCATCTATCAGGTCCTATCCTCTATCCTATCCTATCCTCAATCCTATCCTATCCTCTATCCTATCCTATCCTCTACCCTATCCTATCGTGTATGCTATCGTATGCTCTATCCTATCATATCCTCTATCCTATCCTATCCTCTATCCTATCCTATCCTCTATCCTATATTATCCTCTATCCTATCCAATCCCCTATCCGATCCTATCCTCTATCCTATACTATCCTTTATCCTATCCTATCCTTTATCCTATCCTATCCTCTATCCTATCCTATCCTCTATCCTATCCTATCATCTATCAGGTCCTATCCTCTATCCTATCCTATCGTCTATCCTATCCTATCCTCTATCCTATCCAATCCTATATCCTATTCTCTATCCTACCCTATCCGCTATCCTATCATATCCTCTATCCTATCCTATCCTATATCGTATCCTCTATCCTATCCTATACTCTACCCTATCCTAACCTGTATCCTATCCTCTATCCTATCCTATCCTCTATCCTATCCTTTCCTCAACCCTAACCTATCCTCAATTCTATCCTACACTCCATCCTACCCTATCCGCTATCCTATCCTATATTATCCTATATCCTATCCAATCCTCTATCCTATCCTATCCTCTATCCTATCCTATCCTCTATCCTATCCTATCCTCTATCATGTCCTATCCTCTTAGCTATCCTATCCTCTATCCTATCCTATCCTCTATCCTATCCTATCCTCTATCCAATCCTATCCTGTCGTCTATCGTATCCTATTCTCTATCATATCCAATCCTATATAGTATCCTCTATCCTATCCTATCCTCTACCCTATCCTATCCTCTATCCTATCCTATCCTCTATCCTATCCTATCCTCTATCCTATCCTATCCTCTATCATGTCCTATCCTCTTTCCTATCCTATCCTCTATCCTATCCTATCCTCTATCCTATCCTATCCTCTATCCTATCCTATTCTCTGTCCTATCCTATCCTTTATCCTATCCTATCCTCTCTCCAATCCTATACTCAATCCTATCCTATCCTCTATCCTATCCTATCCTCTACCCTATCCTATCGTGTATGCTATCGTATCCTCTATCCTATCATATCCTCTATCCTATCCTATCCTCTATCCTATCCTTTCCTCAACCCTAACCTATCCTCAATTCTATCCTACACTCCATCCTACCCTATCCGCTATCCTATCCTATATTATCCTATATCCTATCCAATCCTCTTTCCTATCCTATCCTCTATCCTATCCTATCCTCTATCCTATCCTATCCTCTATCATGTCCTATCCTCTTACCTATCCTATCCTCTATCCTATCCTATCCTCTATCCTATCCTATCCTCTATCCAATCCTATCCTGTCGTCTATCGTATCCTATTCTCTATCATATCCAATCCTATATAGTATCCTCTATCCTATCCTATCCTCTACCCTATCCTATCCTCTATCCTATCCTATCCTCTATCCTATCCTATCCCCTATCCTATCCTATCCTCTATCATGTCCTATCCTCTTTCCTATCCTATCCTCTATCCTATCCTATCCTCTATCCTATCCTATCCTCTATCCTATCCTATTCTCTGTCCTATCCTATCCTTTATCCTATCCTATCCTCTCTCCAATCCTATACTCAATCCTATCCTATCCTCTATCCTATCCTATCCTCTACCCTATCCTATCGTGTATGCTATCGTATCCTCTATCCTATCATATACTCTATCCTATCCTATCCTCTATCCTATCCTTTCCTCAACCCTAACCTATCCTCAATTCTATCCTACACTCCATCCTACCCTATCCGCTATCCTATCCTATATTATCCTATATCCTATCCAATCCTCTATCCTATCCTATCCTCTATCCTATCCTATCCTCTATCCTATCCTATCCTCTATCCTATCCTATCCTCTATCATGTCCTATCCTCTTACCTATCCTATCCTCTATCCTATCCTATCCTCTATCCTATCCTATCCTCTATCCAATCCTATCCTGTCGTCTATCGTATCCTATTCTCTATCATATCCAATCCTATATAGTATCCTCTATCCTATCCTATCCTCTACCCTATACTATCCTCTATCCTATCCTATCCTCTATGGTATCCTATCCTCTATCCTATCCAATCCTATATCGTATCATCTATCCTATCCTATCCTCTATCCTATCCTATCCTCAATCCTATCCTATCCTCTATCCTATCCTATCCTCTACCCTATCCTATCGTGTATGCTATCGTATCCTCTATCCTATCATATCCTCTATCCTATCCTATCCTCTATCCTATCCTATCCTCAACCCTAACCTATACTCAATTCTATCCTATACTCCATCCTATCCTATCCGCTATCCTATCCTATCCTCTATGCTATATTATCCTCTATCCTATCATATCCTCTATCCGATCCTATCCTCGATCCTATACTATCCTCTATCCTATCCTATCCTCTATCCGATCCTATCATCTATCCTATCCTATCCTCTATCCTATCCTATCCTCTATCATATACTATCCTTTATCCTATCCTATCCTCTATCCTATTCTATCCTCTATCCTATCCTATCCTCTATCATGTCCTATCCTCTAACCTATCCTATCCTCTATGCTATCCTGTCCTCTATCCTATCCAATCCTATATAATATCCTCTATCCTATCCTATCCGCTATCCTATCCTATCCTCTATCCTATCCAATCCTATATCGTATCCTGTATCCTATCCTATCCTCTACCCTATCCAATCCTATATCCTATACTCTATCCTATCCTATCCTCTATCGTATCCTATCCTCTATCCTATCCTATCCTCTAGCGTATCCTATCCTATATCCTATTCTATCCTCTATCCTAACCTATTCTCTATCCTATCCTCTATCCTATCCTATCCTCTATCGTCTACTGTCCTCTATCCTATCCAATACCCTATCCTATCCTCTATCGTATCCTATCCGATCCTCTATCCTATTCTCGGTCCGATCCTATCCTGTATCCTATCCTATCCTCTATCCTATCCTATCCTCTATCCTATTCTATACTCTTTCGTCTCCTATCCTCTATCCTATCCAATCCCCTATCCTATCCTATCCTCTATCCTATCCTATCCTCTATCCTATCCTACCCTCTATCCTATCCTATCCTCTGTCCTATCCTATCCTCTATCCTATGCTATTCTGTATCGTATCCTATCCTCTATCCTATCCAATACCCTATCCTATCCTCTATCGTCTCCTATCCGATCCCCTATCCTATCCTCGGTCCGAGCCTATCCTGTATCCTATCCTATCCTCTATCCTATCCTATCCCCTATCCTATTCTATACTCTATCGTCTCCTGTCCTCTATCCTATCCAATACCCTATCCTATCCTCTATCCTATCCTATCCTCTATCCTATTCTATACTCTGTCCTATCCTATTCTCTATCCTACGCTATTCTCTATCGTATCCTATCCTCTATCCTATCCAATACCCTATCCTATCCTCTATCGTCTCCTATCCGATCCCCTATCCTATCCTCGGTCCGAGCCTATCCTGTATCCTATCCTATCCTCTATCCTATCCTATACTCTATCCTATCCTATTCTCTATCGTATCCTATCCTCTATCCTATCCTATCCTCTATCGTATCCTATCCTCTATCCTATCCTATCCTCTATCGTAACCTATTCTCTATCCTATCCTCTATCCCATCCTATCCTCTATCGTCTAATGTCCCCTCTCCTATCCAATCCCCTATCCTATCCTCAATCGCCTCCTATCCTCTATCCTATCCAATACCCTATCCTATCCTCTATCGTATCCTATCCGATCCTCTATCCTATTCTCGGTCCGATCCTATCCTGTATCCTATCCTCTATCCTATTCTATACTCTTTCGTCTCCTATCCTCTATCCTATCCAATCCCCTATCCGATCTTCTATGCGATACTATCCTCTATCCTATCCTATCACCTATAATATCGTATCCTGTGTCCTATCCTATCCTCTATCCTATCCTTTCCGCTATCCTATCCTATCCTATCCCCTAACGTATACTATCCTCTATCCTATTCTATACTCTATCCTATCCTTTCCGCTATCCTATCCTATCTTCCATCCTATCCAATCCTATATCCTATACTCTATCCTATCCTATCCTCTATCCTATCCTATCCTCTATCCTATCCTATTATCTATCCTATACCATCATCTATCCTATCCTCTATAATATCGTATCCTGTATCCTATCCTGTCCTCTTTTCTATCCTATCCTCAATCCTAACCTATCCTCTATCCCATCCTATTCTCTATCCAATCCTATCCTATCCTCTATCGTATCCTATTCTCTATCCTATCCAATCCTATATCGTATCCTCCATCCTATCCTATTCTCTGTCCTATCCTATCCTCTATCCTATCGTATCCTCTATCCTATCCTATCCTCTATCCTATCCTATTATCTATCCTATACCATCATCTATCCTATCCTCTATAATATCGTATCCTGTATCCTATCCTATCCTCTATCCTGTCCTATCCTCTATCCTATCCTATCCTCTATCCCATCCTATTCTCTATCCAATCCTATCCTATTCCCTATCGTATCCTATTCTCTATCCTATCCAATCCTATATCGTATCCTCCATCCTATCCTATTCTCTGTCCTATCCTATCCTCTATCCTATCGTATCCTCTATCCTATCCTATCCTCTATCCAATCCTATCCTTTATCCTATCCTATCCTCTACCCTATCCTGTCCTCTATCCTATCCTATAATCTATCCTATCCTATCCTCTATCCTATCCTATCCTCTATCCTATCCTATAATCTATCCTATCCTATCCTCTATCCTATCCTATCCTCTATCCTATCCTATAATCTATCCTATCCTATCCTCTATCCTATCCAATCACCTATCCTATCCTCAATCCAATCCTATACTCTATCCAATCCTATCCTCTATAATATCGTATCCCCTATCCTATAATATAATTTACCCTATCCTATCCTCTATCCTATCCTATCGTGTATCCTATCCTATCCTATCCTCTATCCTATCCTATCCTCTATCCTATCCTATCCTCTATCCTATCCTATCGTGTATCCTATCCTATCCTATCCTCTATCCTATCCTATCCTCTATCCTATCCTATCCTCTATCCTATCCTATCCTCTATCCTATCCTATCCTCTATCCTATCCTATCCTCTATCCTATCCTATCCTCTATCCTATCCTATCCTCTATCCTATCCTATCCTCTATCCTATCCTATCCTCTATCCTATCCTATCCTCTATCCTATCCTATCCTCTATCCTATCCTATCCTCTATCCTATCCTATCCTCTATCCTATCCTATCCTCTATCCTATCCTATCCTCTATCCTATCCTATCCTCTATCCTATCCTCTATCCCGTCCTATTCTCTATCCTATCTAATACTCGATCCTATTCTATCATCTATAATATCGTATCCTCTATCCTCTCCTATTCTCTATCCTATACCATCATCTATCCTATCCTCTATAATATCGTATCCTGTATCCTATCCTGTCCTCTTTTCTATCCTATCCTCAATCCTATCCTATCCTCTATCCCATCGTATTCTGTATCCAATCCTATCCTATCCTCTTTCGTATCCTATTCTCTATCCTATCCAATCCTATATCGTATCCTCTATCCTATCCTATCCTGTATCCTATGCTATCCTGTATCCTATCCTATCCTCTATCCTATCCTATCCTTTATCCTATCCTATCCTCTATCCTATCGTATCCCCTATCCTATCGTATCCTCTATCCTATCCTATCCTTTATCCTATCCTATCCTCTATCCTATCCTATCCTCTATCCTATCCTATCCTCTATCCTATCCTATCCTCTATCCTATCCTCTATCCCGTCCTATTCTCTATCCTATCTAATACTCGATCCTATTCTATCATCTATAATATCGTATCCTCTATCCTATCCTATTCTCTATCCTATCCTATCCTTTATCGTATCCTATCCTCTATCCTATCCAATCCTATATCGTATCCTCTATCCTATCCTATCCTCTATCCTATCCTATCCTGTATCCTACCCTATCCTCGATCCTATCCTATCCTCTATCCTATCCTATCCTCTATCCTATCCTATCCTATCCTCTATGCTATCCTATAATCTATCCTATCCTATCCTCTATCCTATCCTATCCTCTATCCTATCCTATCATCTATCCTATCCTATCCTCTATTCTATCCTCTATCCTATCCTATCCTCTATCCTATCCTATCCTGTATCCTATCCTATCCTGTATCCTATCCAATCCTCTATCCTCTCCTATCCTCTATCCTATCCTATCCTCTATCCTATCCTATCCTCTATCCTATCCTATCCTCCATTCTATACTATTCTCTATCCTATCCTATCCTATCTTATCCTCTATCCTATCCTATCCTCTATCCTATCCTATCCTCTATCCGATCCTATTGTCTATCCAATCCTATACTATCCTCTATCTTATCCTATTCTCTGTCCTATCCAATCCTATATCGTATCCTCTATCCTATTCTATCCTCTATCCGATCCTATTGTCTATCCAATCCTATACTATTCTCTATCGTATCCTATTCTCTATCCTATCCAATCCTATATCGTATCCTCTATCCTATCCTATCCTCTATCCTATTCTACCCTGCATCCTATCCTATCCTCTATCCTATCCTATCCTCTATCCTATCCTATCCTATCCTCTATGCTATCCTATCCTCTATCCTATCCTATCCTCTATCCTATCCTATCCTCTATCCTATCCTATCCTGTATCCTATCCTATCCTATATCCTATGCTATCCTGTATCCTATCCGATCCTCTATCCTATCCTCGGTCCCATACGATCCTGTATCCTATCCTATCCTCTATCACATACTATCCTCTAACCTATCCTATCCTCTATCGTATCCTATCTTCTATGCTATCCAATACTCTATCCTATCATCTATCCTATCCCATGCTCTATCCTATCCTATTCTCTATCCTATCCTATCCTCTATCCGATCCAATCCCCTATCCTATCCTCTATGCGATACTATACTGTATCCTATCCTCTATGCGATACTATCCTCTATCCTATCCTATCACCTATAATATGCTATCATGTGTCCTATCCTCTATCCTATCGTACCCTCTATCCTATCCTATCCTGTATCATAACCTATCCTCTATCCTATCCTATCCTCTATCCTATCCTATCCCCTATCCTATCGTATCCTCTATCCTATCCTATCCTTTATCCTATCCTATCCTCTATCCTATCCTATCCCCTATCGTATCCTATCCTCTATCCTATCCTCTATCCCGTCCTATTCTCTATCCTATCTAATACTCGATCCTATTCTATCATCTATAATATCGTATCCTCTATCCTATCCTATTCTCTATCCTATACCATCATCTATCCTATCCTCTATAATATCGTATCCTGTATCCTATCCTGTCCTCTTTTCTATCCTATCCTCAATCCTATCCTATCCTCTATCCCATCCTATTCTCTATCCAATCCTATCCTATCCTCTATCGTATCCTATTCTCTATCCTATCCAATCCTATATCGTATCCAGTATCCTATCCTATCCTCTATCCTATCCTATCCTGTATGCTATCCTATCCTATCCTCTATCCTATCCTATCCTCTATCCTATCCTATCCTCTATCCTATCCCATCCTCTATCCTATCCTATCCTCTATCCTATCCTATCCTTTATCCTATCCTATCCTCTATCCTATCGTATCCCCTATCCTATCGTATCCTCTATCCTATCCTATCCTTTATCCTATCCTATCCTCTATCCTATCCTATCCTCTATCCTATCCTATCCTCTATCCTATCCTCTATCCCGTCCTATTCTCTATCCTATCTAATACTCGATCCTATTCTATCATCTATAATATCCTATTCTCTATCCTATCCTATCCTTTATCGTATCCTATGCTCTATCCTATCCAATCCTATATCGTATCCTCTATCCTATCCTATCCTCTATCCTATCCTATCCTGTATCCTACCCTATCCTCGATCCTATCCTATCCTCTATCCTATCCTATCCTCTATCCTATCCTATCCTATCCTCTATGCTATCCTATAATCTATCCTATCCTATCCTCTATCCTATCCTATCCTCTATCCTATCCTATCCTCTATCTTATCCTCTATCCTATCCTCTATCCTATCCTATCCTCTATCCTATCCTATCCTTTATCCTATCCTATCCTGTATCCTATCCAATCCTCTATCCTATCCTATCCTCTATCCTATCCTATCCTCTATCCTATCCTATCCTCTATCCTATCCTATCCTCCATTCTATCCTATCCTCTATCCTATCCTATCCTATCTTATCCTCTATCCTATCCTATCCTCTATCCTATCCTATCCTCTATCCTATCCTCTATCCCGTCCTATTCTCTATCCTATCTAATACTCGATCCTATTCTATCATCTATAATATCGTATCCTCTATCCTATCCTATTCTCTATCCTATCCTATCCTTTATCGTATCCTATCCTCTATCCTATCCAATCCTATATCGTATCCTCTATCCTATCCTATCCTCTATCCTATCCTATCCTGTATCCTACCCTATCCTCGATCCTATCCTATCCTCTATCCTATCCTATCCTCTATCCTATCCTATCCTATCCTCTATGCTATCCTATAATCTATCCTATCCTATCCTCTATCCTATCCTATCCTCTATCCTATCCTATCATCTATCCTATCCTATCCTCTATTCTATCCTCTATCCTATCCTATCCTCTATCCTATCCTATCCTGTATCCTATCCTATCCTGTATCCTATCCAATCCTCTATCCTCTCCTATCCTCTATCCTATCCTATCCTCTATCCTATCCTATCCTCTATCCTATCCTATCCTCCATTCTATACTATTCTCTATCCTATCCTATCCTATCTTATCCTCTATCCTATCCTATCCTCTATCCTATCCTATCCTCTATCCGATCCTATTGTCTATCCAATCCTATACTATCCTCTATCTTATCCTATTCTCTGTCCTATCCAATCCTATATCGTATCCTCTATCCTATTCTATCCTCTATCCGATCCTATTGTCTATCCAATCCTATACTATTCTCTATCGTATCCTATTCTCTATCCTATCCAATCCTATATCGTATCCTCTATCCTATCCTATCCTCTATCCTATTCTACCCTGCATCCTATCCTATCCTCTATCCTATCCTATCCTCTATCCTATCCTATCCTATCCTCTATGCTATCCTATCCTCTATCCTATCCTATCCTCTATCCTATCCTATCCTCTATCCTATCCTATCCTGTATCCTATCCTATCCTATATCCTATGCTATCCTGTATCCTATCCGATCCTCTATCCTATCCTCGGTCCCATACGATCCTGTATCCTATCCTATCCTCTATCACATACTATCCTCTAACCTATCCTATCCTCTATCGTATCCTATCTTCTATGCTATCCAATACTCTATCCTATCATCTATCCTATCCCATGCTCTATCCTATCCTATTCTCTATCCTATCCTATCCTCTATCCGATCCAATCCCCTATCCTATCCTCTATGCGATACTATACTGTATCCTATCCTCTATGCGATACTATCCTCTATCCTATCCTATCACCTATAATATGCTATCATGTGTCCTATCCTCTATCCTATCGTACCCTCTATCCTATCCTATCCTGTATCATAACCTATCCTCTATCCTATCCTATCCTCTATCCTATCCTATCCCCTATCCTATCGTATCCTCTATCCTATCCTATCCTTTATCCTATCCTATCCTCTATCCTATCCTATCCCCTATCGTATCCTATCCTCTATCCTATCCTCTATCCCGTCCTATTCTCTATCCTATCTAATACTCGATCCTATTCTATCATCTATAATATCGTATCCTCTATCCTATCCTATTCTCTATCCTATACCATCATCTATCCTATCCTCTATAATATCGTATCCTGTATCCTATCCTGTCCTCTTTTCTATCCTATCCTCAATCCTATCCTATCCTCTATCCCATCCTATTCTCTATCCAATCCTATCCTATCCTCTATCGTATCCTATTCTCTATCCTATCCAATCCTATATCGTATCCAGTATCCTATCCTATCCTCTATCCTATCCTATCCTGTATGCTATCCTATCCTATCCTCTATCCTATCCTATCCTCTATCCTATCCTATCCTCTATCCTATCCCATCCTCTATCCTATCCTATCCTCTATCCTATCCTATCCTTTATCCTATCCTATCCTCTATCCTATCGTATCCCCTATCCTATCGTATCCTCTATCCTATCCTATCCTTTATCCTATCCTATCCTCTATCCTATCCTATCCTCTATCCTATCCTATCCTCTATCCTATCCTCTATCCCGTCCTATTCTCTATCCTATCTAATACTCGATCCTATTCTATCATCTATAATATCGTATCCTCTATCCTATCCTATTCTCTATCCTATCCTATCCTTTATCGTATCCTATGCTCTATCCTATCCAATCCTATATCGTATCCTCTATCCTATCCTATCCTCTATCCTATCCTATCCTGTATCCTACCCTATCCTCGATCCTATCCTATCCTCTATCCTATCCTATCCTCTATCCTATCCTATCCTATCCTCTATGCTATCCTATAATCTATCCTATCCTATCCTCTATCCTATCCTATCCTCTATCCTATCCTATCCTCTATCTTATCCTCTATCCTATCCTCTATCCTATCCTATCCTCTATCCTATCCTATCCTTTATCCTATCCTATCCTGTATCCTATCCAATCCTCTATCCTATCCTATCCTCTATCCTATCCTATCCTCTATCCTATCCTATCCTCTATCCTATCCTATCCTCCATTCTATCCTATCCTCTATCCTATCCTATCCTATCTTATCCTCTATCCTATCCTATCCTCTATCCTATCCTATCCTCTATCCGATCCTATTGTCTATCCAATCCTATACTATCCTCTATCTTATCCTATTCTCTGTCCTATCCAATCCTATATCGTATCCTCTATCCTATCCTATCCTCTATCCGATCCTATTGTCTATCCAATCCTATACTATTCTCTATCGTATCCTATTCTCTATCCTATCCAATCCTATATCGTATCCTCTATCCTATCCTATCCTCTATCCTATTCTATCCTGTATCCTATCCTATCCTCTATCCTATCCTATCCTCTATCCTATCCTATCCTATCCTCTATGCTATCCTATCCTCTATCCTATCCTATCCTCTATCCTATCCTATCCTCTATCCTATCCTATCCTGTATCCTATCCTATCCTATATCCTATGCTATCCTCTATCCTATCCTATAATCTATCCTATCCTATCCTCTATCCTATCCTATCCTCTATCCTATCCTATAATCTATCCTATCCTATCCTCTATCCTATCCAATCACCTATCCTATCCTCAATCCAATCCTATACTCTATCCAATCCTATCCTCTATAATATCGTATCCCCTATCCTATAATATAATTTACCCTATCCTATCCTCTATCCTATCCTATCGTGTATCCTATCCTATCCTATCCTCTATCCTATCCTATCGTGTATCCTATCCTATCCTATCCTCTATCCTATCCTATCCTCTATCCTATCCTATCCTCTATCCTATCCTATCGTGTATCCTATCCTATCCTATCCTCTATCCTATCCTATCCTCTATCCTATCCTATCCTCTATCCTATCCTATCCTCTATCCTATCCTATCCTCTATCCTATCCTATCCTCTATCCTATCCTATCCTCTATCCTATGCTATCCTCTATCCTATCCTATCCTCTATCCTATCCTATCCTCTATCCTATCCTATCCTCTATCCTATCCTATCCTCTATCCTATCCTATCCTCTATCCTATCCTATCCTCTATCCTATCCTATCCTCTATCCTATCCTATCCTCTATCCTATCCTATCCTCTATCCTATCCTCTATCCCGTCCTATTCTCTATCCTATCTAATACTCGATCCTATTCTATCATCTATAATATCGTATCCTCTATCCTCTCCTATTCTCTATCCTATACCATCATCTATCCTATCCTCTATAATATCGTATCCTGTATCCTATCCTGTCCTCTTTTCTATCCTATCCTCAATCCTATCCTATCCTCTATCCCATCGTATTCTGTATCCAATCCTATCCTATCCTCTTTCGTATCCTATTCTCTATCCTATCCAATCCTATATCGTATCCTCTATCCTATCCTATCCTGTATCCTATGCTATCCTGTATCCTATCCTATCCTCTATCCTATCCTATCCTTTATCCTATCCTATCCTCTATCCTATCGTATCCCCTATCCTATCGTATCCTCTATCCTATCCTATCCTTTATCCTATCCTATCCTCTATCCTATCCTATCCTCTATCCTATCCTATCCTCTATCCTATCCTCTATCCCGTCCTATTCTCTATCCTATCTAATACTCGATCCTATTCTATCATCTATAATATCGTATCCTCTATCCTATCCTATTCTCTATCCTATCCTATCCTTTATCGTATCCTATCCTCTATCCTATCCAATCCTATATCGTATCCTCTATCCTATCCTATCCTCTATCCTATCCTATCCTGTATCCTACCCTATCCTCGATCCTATCCTATCCTCTATCCTATTCTATCCTCTATCCTATCCTATCCTATCCTCTATGCTATCCTATAATCTATCCTATCCTATCCTCTATCCTATCCTATCCACTATCCTATCCTATCCTCTATCCTATCCTATCCTCTATTCTATCCTCTATCCTATCCTATCCTCTATCCTATCCTATCCTGTATCCTATCCTATCCTGTATCCTATCCAATCCTCTATCCTCTCCTATCCTCTATCCTATCCTATCCTCTATCCTATCCTATCCTCTATCCTATCCTATCCTCCATTCTATACTATTCTCTATCCTATCCTATCCTATCTTATCCTCTATCCTATCCTATCCTCTATCCTATCCTATCCTCTATCCGATCCTATTGTCTATCCAATCCTATACTATCCTCTATCTTATCCTATTCTCTGTCCTATCCAATCCTATATCGTATCCTCTATCCTATTCTATCCTCTATCCGATCCTATTGTCTATCCAATCCTATACTATTCTCTATCGTATCCTATTCTCTATCCTATCCAATCCTATATCGTATCCTCTATCCTATCCTATCCTCTATCCTATTCTACCCTGCATCCTATCCTATCCTCTATCCTATCCTATCCTCTATCCTATCCTATCCTATCCTCTATGCTATCCTATCCTCTATCCTATCCTATCCTCTATCCTATCCTATCCTCTATCCTATCCTATCCTGTATCCTATCCTATCCTATATCCTATGCTATCCTGTATCCTATCCGATCCTCTATCCTATCCTCGGTCCCATACGATCCTGTATCCTATCCTATCCTCTATCACATACTATCCTCTAACCTATCCTATCCTCTATCGTATCCTATCTTCTATGCTATCCAATACTCTATCCTATCATCTATCCTATCCCATGCTCTATCCTATCCTATTCTCTATCCTATCCTATCCTCTATCCGATCCAATCCCCTATCCTATCCTCTATGCGATACTATACTGTATCCTATCCTCTATGCGATACTATCCTCTATCCTATCCTATCACCTATAATATGCTATCATGTGTCCTATCCTCTATCCTATCGTACCCTCTATCCTATCCTATCCTGTATCATAACCTATCCTCTATCCTATCCTATCCTCTATCCTATCCTATCCCCTATCCTATCGTATCCTCTATCCTATCCTATCCTTTATCCTATCCTATCCTCTATCCTATCCTATCCCCTATCGTATCCTATCCTCTATCCTATCCTCTATCCCGTCCTATTCTCTATCCTATCTAATACTCGATCCTATTCTATCATCTATAATATCGTATCCTCTATCCTATCCTATTCTCTATCCTATACCATCATCTATCCTATCCTCTATAATATCGTATCCTGTATCCTATCCTGTCCTCTTTTCTATCCTATCCTCAATCCTATCCTATCCTCTATCCCATCCTATTCTCTATCCAATCCTATCCTACCCTCTATCGTATCCTATTCTCTATCCTATCCAATCCTATATCGTATCCAGTATCCTATCCTATCCTCTATCCTATCCTATCCTGTATGCTATCCTATCCTATCCTCTATCCTATCCTATCCTCTATCCTATCCTATCCTCTATCCTATCCCATCCTCTATCCTATCCTATCCTCTATCCTATCCTATCCTTTATCCTATCCTATCCTCTATCCTATCGTATCCCCTATCCTATCGTATCCTCTATCCTATCCTATCCTTTATCCTATCCTATCCTCTATCCTATCCTATCCTCTATCCTATCCTATCCTCTATCCTATCCTCTATCCCGTCCTATTCTCTATCCTATCTAATACTCGATCCTATTCTATCATCTATAATATCGTATCCTCTATCCTATCCTATTCTCTATCCTATCCTATCCTTTATCGTATCCTATCCTCTATCCTATCCAATCCTATATCGTATCCTCTATCCTATCCTATCCTCTATCCTATCCTATCCTGTATCCTACCCTATCCTCGATCCTATCCTATCCTCTATCCTATCCTATCCTATCCTCTATGCTATCCTATAATCTATCCTATCCTATCCTCTATCCTATCCTATCCTCTATCCTATCCTATCCTCTATCCTATCCTATCCTCTATCCTATCCTATCCTCTATCCTATCCTCTATCCTATCCTCTATCCTATCCTATCCTCTATCCTATCCTATCCTTTATCCTATCCTATCCTGTATCCTATCCAATCCTCTATCCTATCCTATCCTCTATCCTATCCTATCCTCTATCCTATCCTATCCTCTATCCTATCCTCTCCTCCATTCTATCCTATCCTCTATCCTATCCTATCCTATCTTATCCTCTATCCTATCCTATCCTCTATCCTATCCTATCCTCTATCCGATCCTATTGTCTATCCAATCCTATACTATCCTCTATCTTATCCTATTCTCTGTCCTATCCAATCCTATATCGTATCCTCTATCCTATCCTATCCTCTATCCGATCCTATTGTCTATCCAATCCTATACTATTCTCTATCGTATCCTATTCTCTATCCTATCCAATCCTATATCGTATCCTCTATCCTATCCTATCCTCTATCCTATTCTATCCTGTATCCTATCCTATCCTCTATCCTATCCTATCCTCTATCCTATCCTATCCTATCCTCTATGCTATCCTATCCTCTATCCTATCCTATCCTCTATCCTATCCTATCCTCTATCCTATCCTATCCTGTATCCTATCCTATCCTATATCCTATGCTATCCTGTATCCTATCCGATCCTCTATCCTATCCTCGGTCCCATACGATCCTGTATCCTATCCTATCCTCTATCACATACTATCCTCTAACCTATCCTATCCTCTATCGTATCCTATCTTCTATGCTATCCAATACTCTATCCTATCATCTATCCTATCCCATCCTCTATCCTATCCTATTCTCTATCCTATCCTATCCTCTATCCGATCCAATCCCCTATCCTATCCTCTATGCGATACTATACTGTATCCTATCCTCTATGCGATACTATCCTCTATCCTATCCTATCACCTATAATATGGTATCATGTGTCCTATCCTCTATCCTATCGTATCCTCTATCCTATCCTATCCTGTATCATAACCTATCCTCTATCCTATCCTATCCTCTATCCTATCCTATCCCCTATCCTATCGTATCCTCTATCCTATCCTATCCTTTATCCTATCCTATCCTCTATCCTATCCTATCCCCTATCGTATCCTATCCTCTATCCTATCCTCTATCCCGTCCTATTCTCTATCCTATCTAATACTCGATCCTATTCTATCATCTATAATATCGTATCCTCTATCCTATCCTATTCTCTATCCTATACCATCATCTATCCTATCCTCTATAATATCGTATCCTGTATCCTATCCTGTCCTCTTTTCTATCCTATCCTCAATCCTATCCTATCCTCTATCCCATCCTATTCTCTATCCAATCCTATCCTATCCTCTATCGTATCCTATTCTCTATCCTATCCAATCCTATATCGTATCCAGTATCCTATCCTATCCTCTATCCTATCCTATCCTGTATGCTATCCTATCCTATCCTCTATCCTATCCTATCCTCTATCCTATCCTATCCTCTATCCTATCCTCTATCCTATCCTATCCTCTATCCTATCCTATCCTGTATCCTATCCTATCCTGTATCCTATCCAATCCTCTATCCTATCCTATCCTCTATCCTATCCTATCCTCTATCCTATCCTATCCTCTATCCTATCCTATCCTCCATTCTATCCTATCCTCTATCCTATCCTATCCTATCTTATCCTCTATCCTATCCTATCCTCTATCCTATCCTATCCTCTATCCGATCCTATTGTCTATCCAATCCTATACTATCCTCTATCTTATCCTATTCTCTATCCTATCCAATCCTATATCGTATCCTCTATCCTATCCTATCCTATCTTATCCTCTATCCTATCCTATACTCTATCCTATCCTATCCTCTATCCGATACTATTGTCTATCCAATCCTATACTATCCTCTATCGTATCCTATTCTCTATCCTATCCAATCCTATATCGTATCCCCTATCCTATCCTATCCTGTATCCTATCCTATCCTCTATCCTATCCTATCCTCTATCCTATCCTATCCTCTATCCTATCATATCCTTTATCCTATCCTATTCTCTATCCTATCCTATCCTCTACCCTATCTTATCCTCTATCCTATCCTCTCCTCTATCCTATCCTATAATCTATCCTATATTATCCTCTATCCTATCCTATCCTCTATCCTATCCTATCCTCTACCCTATCCTATCCTCTACCCTATCCTATCCTATCCTCTATGCTATCCTATAATCTATCCTATCCTATCCTCTATCCTATCCTATCCTCTATCCTATCCTATCCTCTATCCGATCCTATCCTCTATCCTATCCTATCCTCTATCCTATCCTATCCTATCCTATCCTCTATCCTATCCTCTCCGCTATCCTATCCTATCCTCTATCGTATCCTATTCTCTATCTTATCCAATCCTATATCGTATCCTGTATCCTATCCTATCCTCCATTCTATCCTATCCTCTATCCTATCCTATCCTATCTTATCCTCTATCCTATCCTATCCTCTATCCTATCCTATCCTCTATCAGATACTATTGTCTATCCAATCCTATACTATCCTCTATCGTATCCTATTCTCTGTCCTATCCAATCCTATATCGTATCCTCTATCCTATCCTATCCTCTATCCGATCCTATTGTCTATCCAATCCTATACTATCCTCTATCGTATCCTATTCTCTATCCTATCCAATCCTATATCGTATCCTCTATCCTATCCCATCCTCTATCTTATCCTATGCTGTATCCTATCCTATCCTCTATCCTATCCTATCCTCTATCCTATCCCATCCTCTATCCTATCCTATCCTCTATCCTATCCTATCCTCTATCCTATCCGATCCTCTATAATATCGTATCATCTATCCTATCCCATCCTCTATCCTATCCTATTCTCTATCCTATCCTATCCTCTATCCGATCCAATCCCCTATCCTATCCTCTATGCGATACTATACTGTATCCTATCCTCTATGCGATACTATCCTCTATCCTATCCTATCACCTATAATATGGTATCATGTGTCCTATCCTCTACCCTATCGTATCCTCTATCCCATCCTATCCTTTATCCTATCCTATCCTCTATCCTATCCTATCCTCTATCGTATCCTATCCTCTATCCTATCCTCTATCCCGTCCTATTCTCTATCCTATCTAATACTCGATCCTATTCTATCATCTATAATATCGTATCCTCTATCCTATCGTATCCTCTATCCTATCCCATCCTCTATCCTATCCTATCCTCTACCCTATCCTATCCTCTATCCTATCCTATCCTCTATCTTGTCCTATCCTCTATCCTATCCTATCCTCTATCCCATCCTATTCTCTATCCAATCCTATCCTATTCCCTATCGTATCCTACGCTCTATCCTATCCAATCCTATATCGTATCCTCTATCCTATCCTATCCTCTATTCTATCATATCGTTTATCCTATCCTATCCTCTATCCTATCCTATCCTCTACCCTATCCTATCCTCTATCCTATCCTATAATCTATCCTATCCTATCATCTATACTATCCTATCCTCTATCCTATCCTATAATCTATCCTATCCTATCCTCTATCCTATCCAATAACCTATCCTATCCTCTATCCTATCCAATAACCTATCCTATCCTCAATCCAATCCTATACTCTATCCAATCCTATCCTCTATAATATCGTATCCCCTATCCTATAATATAATTTACCCTAACCTATTCTCTATCCTATCCTATCCTCTATCCTATCCTATCCTCTATCCTATCCTATCCTCTATCCTATCCTATCCTCTATCCTATCCTATCCTCTATCCTATCCTATCCTGTATCCTACCCTATCCTCGATCCTATCCTATCCTCTATCCTATTCTATCCTCTATCCTATCCTATCCTATCCTCTATGCTATCCTATAATCTATCCTATCCTATCCTCTATCCTATCCTATCCACTATCCTATCCTATCCTCTATCCTATCCTATCCTCTATTCTATCCTCTATCCTATCCTATCCTCTATCCTATCCTATCCTGTATCCTATCCTATCCTGTATCCTATCCAATCCTCTATCCTCTCCTATCCTCTATCCTATCCTATCCTCTATCCTATCCTATCCTCTATCCTATCCTATCCTCCATTCTATACTATTCTCTATCCTATCCTATCCTATCTTATCCTCTATCCTATCCTATCCTCTATCCTATCCTATCCTCTATCCGATCCTATTGTCTATCCAATCCTATACTATCCTCTATCTTATCCTATTCTCTGTCCTATCCAATCCTATATCGTATCCTCTATCCTATTCTATCCTCTATCCGATCCTATTGTCTATCCAATCCTATACTATTCTCTATCGTATCCTATTCTCTATCCTATCCAATCCTATATCGTATCCTCTATCCTATCCTATCCTCTATCCTATTCTACCCTGCATCCTATCCTATCCTCTATCCTATCCTATCCTCTATCCTATCCTATCCTATCCTCTATGCTATCCTATCCTCTATCCTATCCTATCCTCTATCCTATCCTATCCTCTATCCTATCCTATCCTGTATCCTATCCTATCCTATATCCTATGCTATCCTGTATCCTATCCGATCCTCTATCCTATCCTCGGTCCCATACGATCCTGTATCCTATCCTATCCTCTATCACATACTATCCTCTAACCTATCCTATCCTCTATCGTATCCTATCTTCTATGCTATCCAATACTCTATCCTATCATCTATCCTATCCCATGCTCTATCCTATCCTATTCTCTATCCTATCCTATCCTCTATCCGATCCAATCCCCTATCCTATCCTCTATGCGATACTATACTGTATCCTATCCTCTATGCGATACTATCCTCTATCCTATCCTATCACCTATAATATGCTATCATGTGTCCTATCCTCTATCCTATCGTACCCTCTATCCTATCCTATCCTGTATCATAACCTATCCTCTATCCTATCCTATCCTCTATCCTATCCTATCCCCTATCCTATCGTATCCTCTATCCTATCCTATCCTTTATCCTATCCTATCCTCTATCCTATCCTATCCCCTATCGTATCCTATCCTCTATCCTATCCTCTATCCCGTCCTATTCTCTATCCTATCTAATACTCGATCCTATTCTATCATCTATAATATCGTATCCTCTATCCTATCCTATTCTCTATCCTATACCATCATCTATCCTATCCTCTATAATATCGTATCCTGTATCCTATCCTGTCCTCTTTTCTATCCTATCCTCAATCCTATCCTATCCTCTATCCCATCCTATTCTCTATCCAATCCTATCCTACCCTCTATCGTATCCTATTCTCTATCCTATCCAATCCTATATCGTATCCAGTATCCTATCCTATCCTCTATCCTATCCTATCCTGTATGCTATCCTATCCTATCCTCTATCCTATCCTATCCTCTATCCTATCCTATCCTCTATCCTATCCCATCCTCTATCCTATCCTATCCTCTATCCTATCCTATCCTTTATCCTATCCTATCCTCTATCCTATCGTATCCCCTATCCTATCGTATCCTCTATCCTATCCTATCCTTTATCCTATCCTATCCTCTATCCTATCCTATCCTCTATCCTATCCTATCCTCTATCCTATCCTCTATCCCGTCCTATTCTCTATCCTATCTAATACTCGATCCTATTCTATCATCTATAATATCGTATCCTCTATCCTATCCTATTCTCTATCCTATCCTATCCTTTATCGTATCCTATCCTCTATCCTATCCAATCCTATATCGTATCCTCTATCCTATCCTATCCTCTATCCTATCCTATCCTGTATCCTACCCTATCCTCGATCCTATCCTATCCTCTATCCTATCCTATCCTATCCTCTATGCTATCCTATAATCTATCCTATCCTATCCTCTATCCTATCCTATCCTCTATCCTATCCTATCCTCTATCCTATCCTATCCTCTATCCTATCCTATCCTCTATCCTATCCTCTATCCTATCCTCTATCCTATCCTATCCTCTATCCTATCCTATCCTTTATCCTATCCTATCCTGTATCCTATCCAATCCTCTATCCTATCCTATCCTCTATCCTATCCTATCCTCTATCCTATCCTATCCTCTATCCTATCCTCTCCTCCATTCTATCCTATCCTCTATCCTATCCTATCCTATCTTATCCTCTATCCTATCCTATCCTCTATCCTATCCTATCCTCTATCCGATCCTATTGTCTATCCAATCCTATACTATCCTCTATCTTATCCTATTCTCTGTCCTATCCAATCCTATATCGTATCCTCTATCCTATCCTATCCTCTATCCGATCCTATTGTCTATCCAATCCTATACTATTCTCTATCGTATCCTATTCTCTATCCTATCCAATCCTATATCGTATCCTCTATCCTATCCTATCCTCTATCCTATTCTATCCTGTATCCTATCCTATCCTCTATCCTATCCTATCCTCTATCCTATCCTATCCTATCCTCTATGCTATCCTATCCTCTATCCTATCCTATCCTCTATCCTATCCTATCCTCTATCCTATCCTATCCTGTATCCTATCCTATCCTATATCCTATGCTATCCTGTATCCTATCCGATCCTCTATCCTATCCTCGGTCCCATACGATCCTGTATCCTATCCTATCCTCTATCACATACTATCCTCTAACCTATCCTATCCTCTATCGTATCCTATCTTCTATGCTATCCAATACTCTATCCTATCATCTATCCTATCCCATCCTCTATCCTATCCTATTCTCTATCCTATCCTATCCTCTATCCGATCCAATCCCCTATCCTATCCTCTATGCGATACTATACTGTATCCTATCCTCTATGCGATACTATCCTCTATCCTATCCTATCACCTATAATATGGTATCATGTGTCCTATCCTCTATCCTATCGTATCCTCTATCCTATCCTATCCTGTATCATAACCTATCCTCTATCCTATCCTATCCTCTATCCTATCCTATCCCCTATCCTATCGTATCCTCTATCCTATCCTATCCTTTATCCTATCCTATCCTCTATCCTATCCTATCCCCTATCGTATCCTATCCTCTATCCTATCCTCTATCCCGTCCTATTCTCTATCCTATCTAATACTCGATCCTATTCTATCATCTATAATATCGTATCCTCTATCCTATCCTATTCTCTATCCTATACCATCATCTATCCTATCCTCTATAATATCGTATCCTGTATCCTATCCTGTCCTCTTTTCTATCCTATCCTCAATCCTATCCTATCCTCTATCCCATCCTATTCTCTATCCAATCCTATCCTATCCTCTATCGTATCCTATTCTCTATCCTATCCAATCCTATATCGTATCCAGTATCCTATCCTATCCTCTATCCTATCCTATCCTGTATGCTATCCTATCCTATCCTCTATCCTATCCTATCCTCTATCCTATCCTATCCTCTATCCTATCCTCTATCCTATCCTATCCTCTATCCTATCCTATCCTGTATCCTATCCTATCCTGTATCCTATCCAATCCTCTATCCTATCCTATCCTCTATCCTATCCTATCCTCTATCCTATCCTATCCTCTATCCTATCCTATCCTCCATTCTATCCTATCCTCTATCCTATCCTATCCTATCTTATCCTCTATCCTATCCTATCCTCTATCCTATCCTATCCTCTATCCGATCCTATTGTCTATCCAATCCTATACTATCCTCTATCTTATCCTATTCTCTATCCTATCCAATCCTATATCGTATCCTCTATCCTATCCTATCCTATCTTATCCTCTATCCTATCCTATACTCTATCCTATCCTATCCTCTATCCGATACTATTGTCTATCCAATCCTATACTATCCTCTATCGTATCCTATTCTCTATCCTATCCAATCCTATATCGTATCCCCTATCCTATCCTATCCTGTATCCTATCCTATCCTCTATCCTATCCTATCCTCTATCCTATCCTATCCTCTATCCTATCATATCCTTTATCCTATCCTATTCTCTATCCTATCCTATCCTCTACCCTATCTTATCCTCTATCCTATCCTCTCCTCTATCCTATCCTATAATCTATCCTATATTATCCTCTATCCTATCCTATCCTCTATCCTATCCTATCCTCTACCCTATCCTATCCTCTACCCTATCCTATCCTATCCTCTATGCTATCCTATAATCTATCCTATCCTATCCTCTATCCTATCCTATCCTCTATCCTATCCTATCCTCTATCCGATCCTATCCTCTATCCTATCCTATCCTCTATCCTATCCTATCCTATCCTATCCTCTATCCTATCCTCTCCGCTATCCTATCCTATCCTCTATCGTATCCTATCCTCTATCCTATCCACTCCTCTTTCCTATCCTATCCTCTATCCTATCCTATCCTGTATCCTATCCTATCCTATCCTCTATCCTATCCTATCCTTTATCCTATCCTATCCTCTATCCTATCCTATCCTCTATCCTATCCTATCCTCTATCCTATCCTATCCTCTATCCTATCCTATCCTATCCTATCCTATCCTCTATCCTATCCTATCCTCTATTCTATTATATCCTCTATCCTATCCTATCCTCTATCCTATCCTATCCTGTATCCTATCCTATCCTCGATCCTATCCTATCCTCTATCCTATCCTCTATCCTCTATCCTATCCTATCCTCTATCCTATCCTATCCTCTATCCTATCCTATCCTCTATCCTATCCTATCCTCTATCCTATCCACTCCTCTTTCCTATCCTATCCTCTATCCTATCCTATCCTGTATCCTATCCTATCCTATCCTCTATCCTATCCTATCCTTTATCCTATCCTATCCTCTATCCTATCCTATCCTCTATCCTATCCTATCCTCTATCCTATCCTATCCTCTATCCTATCCTATCCTATCCTATCCTATCCTCTATCCTATCCTATCCTCTATTCTATTATATCCTCTATCCTATCCTATCCTCTATCCTATCCTATCCTGTATCCTATCCTATCCTCGATCCTATCCTATCCTCTATCCTATCCTCTATCCTCTATCCTATCCTATCCTCTATCCTATCCTATCCTCTACCCTATCCTATCCTCTATCCTATCCTATCCTATCATCTATGCTATCCTATAATCTATCCTATCCTATCCTCTATCCTATCCTATCCTCTATCCTATCCTATTCCTCTATCCTATGCTATCCTCTATCCTATCATATCCACTATCCTATCCTATCCTATACCCTAGCCTATCTTCTATCTTATCATATCCTCTATCCCATCCTATCCTCCATCCTATCCTATCCTCTATCCTATACTATCCTCTATCCTATCCTATCCTCTACCGTATCCTACCATCTATAATATCCTATCCTCTATCCAATACTATACTCTATCCTATCCTATTCCTCTATCTTATCCTATCCTCTATCCTATCCTATAATCTATCCTATCCTATCCTCTATCCTATCCAATAACCTATCCTATCCTCTATCCTATCCAATAACCTATCCTATCCTCAATCCAATCCTATACTCTATCCAATCCTATCCTCTATAATATCGTATCCCCTATCCTATAATATAATTTACCCTAACCTATTCTCTATCCTATCCTATCCTCTATCCTATCCTATCCTCTATCCTATCCTATCCTCTATCCTATCCTATCCTCTATCCTATCCACTCCTCTTTCCTATCCTATCCTCTATCCTATCCTATCCTGTATCCTATCCTATCCTATCCTCTATCCTATCCTATCCTTTATCCTATCCTATCCTCTATCCTATCCTATCCTCTATCCTATCCTATCCTCTATCCTATCCTATCCTCTATCCTATCCTATCCTATCCTATCCTATCCTCTATCCTATCCTATCCTCTATTCTATTATATCCTCTATCCTATCCTATCCTCTATCCTATCCTATCCTGTATCCTATCCTATCCTCGATCCTATCCTATCCTCTATCCTATCCTCTATCCTCTATCCTATCCTATCCTCTATCCTATCCTATCCTCTACCCTATCCTATCCTCTATCCTATCCTATCCTATCATCTATGCTATCCTATAATCTATCCTATCATATCCTCTATCCCATCCTATCCTCCATCCTATCCTATCCTCTATCCTATACTATCCTCTATCCTATCCTATCCTCTACCGTATCCTACCATCTATAATATCCTATCCTCTATCCAATACTATACTCTATCCTATCCTATTCCTCTATCTTATCCTATCCTCTATCCTATCCTATCCTATCCTCTATCCTATCCTATCCTCTATCCCATCCTATCCTCTATCTTATCGTATCCTCTACCCCATCCTATCCTCCATCCTATCCTATCCTTTATCCAATCCTATCCTCTATCGTATCCTATCCTTTATCCCATCCTATCCCCTATCCTATTCTATCCTCTATCGTATCCTATTATCTATCGTATCCTACCATCTATCCTATCCTATCCTCTATCCCATCCTATCCTCTATACCATCCCATCCTCTATCCTACCCTATCCTCCACTTTATCCTATCCTCTATCCCATCCTATCCTCCATCCTAACCTATCCACTATCCTTTCCTATCCTCTATCTTATTCTACCCTCTATCCAAACCTATCCTCTATCCTATCCTATCCTCCATCCTATCCTAACCTCTATCCTATCCTATCCTCTATCGTATCCTATCCTATCCTCTATCCTATTCTATCCTTTATCGTATCCTATCCTCTATCCTCTCCAATCCTCTATCCTATCCTATCCTCTATCCAATCCTATCCTGTATCCTATCCGATCCTCTATCCTATCCCATCCTCTATCGTATCCTATCCTCTATCCTATCCTATTCCTCTATCCTATGCTATCCTATATCCCATCCTATCCTCCATTCTAACCTATCCACTATCCTATCCTATCCTCTATCCTATTCTACCCTCTATCCAAACCTATCCTCTATGATATCCTATCCTCTATCCAATCCTATCCTCTATCGTATCCTATCCTTTATCCTATCCTATCCTCTATTCTATCCTATCCTTTATCCTATCCTATCCTATATCCTATAAAATCCTCTATCCTATCCTATACATTATCCTATCCTATCCACTATCCTATCCTATCCTCTATCCTATCGTATCCTCTATCGTATCCCATCCTCTATCGTATTCTATCCTCTATCCTATCCAATCCTATATGCCATAATATCCTCTATCCTATCCCATCCTCTATCGTATCCTATCCTCTATCCTATCCCATCCTATATGCCATAATATCCTCTATCCTATCCCATCCTCTATCGTATCCTATCCTCTATCCTATCCTATTCCTCTATCCAATCCTATCCTCCATCCTATCCTATCCTCTATCGTATCCTATCCTCTATCCAATCCTATCCTCTATCATATCATATCCTCAATCCTATCCTATCCTCTATCATATCCTATCCTCTGCCCTATCCTATCCTCTATCTTTTCATATCCTCTGTCCCATCCTATCCTCCATCCTATCCTATCCTCTATCGTATCCTACCATCTATCCTATCCTCTATCATATCCTATCCTCTATCCTATCTTATCCTCTATCCTATCCTATCCTGTAGCCTATCGTATCCTCTATCATATCCTATCCTCTATCCTATCCTATCCTATCCTCTATCTCATCCTATCCTCTATCCTATCCTATCCTCCATCTTATCCTATCCTCTACCCCATCCTATCCTCCATCCTAACCTATCCACCATCCTATCCTATCCTCTATCCTATCCTATCCTCTATCCTATCCTGTCCGCTATAGTATCCTATCCTCTATCCAATCCTATCCTCTATCGTATCCTATCCTTTATCTCATCCTATCCTCTATCCTATCCTATCCTCTATCGTATCCTACCATCTATCCTATCCTCTATCATATCCTATCCTCTATCCTATCCTATCCTCTATCTTATCGTATCCTCAATCACATCCTATCCTACATCCTATCCTATCCTCCATCCTATCCTATCCTCTATCCAATATTATCCCCTATCGTATCCTATCCTTTATCCTATCCTATCCTCCATCCTATCCTATCCTCTATCCTATACCATCCCCTAGCCTATCCTATCGTCTATCCTATAATATCCTCTATCCTATCCAATCTTCTATCCTATCCTCTATCCTATCCTCTATCCTATCCTCTTTCCTATCCTATCCTCTATCTTATCGTATCCTCTATCCCATCCTATCCTACATCCTATCCTATCCTCCATCCTATCCTATCCTCTATCCAATCCTAAACTCTATCGTATCCTATCCTTTATCTTATCCTATCCTCTATCCTATTCTATCCTCTATCGTATCCTATCCCCTATCGTATCCTACCATCTATCCTATCCTATCGTCCATCCCATCCTATCCTCTATCCTATCCTACCCTCTATCCTATCCTATCCTCTATCCTATCCTATCCTGTATCCTATCCTATCCTCTATCCTATCCTACCCTCTATCCTATCCTATCCTCTATCCTATCCTATCCTGTATCCTATCCTATCCTCTATCATATCCTATCCTCTATCCTATCCTATCCTATCCTCTATCTCATATTATCCATTACTCCATCCTATCCTCCATCCTATCCTATCCTCTATCCTATCTTATCCTCTGTCATATCCTATCCACTATCATATCCTATCCTCTATCCTATCCTCTTTCCTATCCTATCCTCTATCTTATCGTATCCTCTATCCCATCCTATCCTACATCCTATCCTATCCTCCATCCTATCCTATCCTCTATCCAATCCTATCCTCTATCGTATCCTATCCTTTATCTTATCCTATCCTCTATCCTATTCTATCCTCTATCGTATCCTATCCCCTATCGTATCCTACCATCTATCCTATCCTATCGTCCATCCCATCCTATCCTCTATCCTATCCTACCCTCTATCCTATCCTATCCTCTATCCTATCCTATCCTGTATCCTATCCTATCCTCTATCCTATCCTACCCTCTATCCTATCCTATCCTCTATCCTATCCTATCCTGTATCCTATCCTATCCTCTATCATATCCTATCCTCTATCCTATCCTATCCTATCCTCTATCTCATATTATCCATTACTCCATCCTATCCTCCATCCTATCCTATCCTCTATCCTATCGAATCCTCTATCGTATCCCATTCTCTATCGTATCCTATCCTCTATCCTGTCCCATCCTATCTGCCATAATATCCTCTATCTTATCCTATCCTCTGTCTCATCCTACCCTCTATCGAATCCTATCCTCTACCGTATCCTATCCTCTATCCTATCCCATCCTATATACCATAATATCCTCTATCCTATCCCATCCTCTATCGTATCCTATCCTCTATCCTATCCTATTCCTCTATCCAATCCTATCCTCCATCGTATCCTATCCTCTATCGTATCCTATCCTGTATCCAATCCTATCCTCTATCATATCATATCCTCAATCCTATCCTATGCTCTATCTTATCGTATCCTCTATCCCATTCTATCCTCCATCCTATCCTATCTTCCATCCTATCCTATCCGCTATCCTATCCTGTCCTCTATCGTATCCTACCCTCTAACCTATCCTATCCTATATTCTATAAAATCCTCTATCCTATCCTATACTTTATCCTATTCTATCCTCTGTCTTATCCTATCCTCTATCCTATCCTATCCTCTATCCTATCCCGTCCTCTATCCTATCCAATCCTCTATCCTATCCTGAATCCTATCCTATCCTCTATCCTATAATATCCTCTATCCAATCCTATCCTCTATCCTATCCTATCCAGAATCCTATCCTATCCTCTACCCTATCCGAACCTCTATCCTATCCTATCCTCTATCCTATCCTATCCCCTATCCTATCGTATCCTCTATCGTATCCAATCTTCTATCCTATCCTATCATCAATCCTATCCTATCCCCTATCCTATCCTATTCCTCTATCCTATCCTATGCTCTATCCTATCCTGTCCTCTATCGTATCCTACCCTCTAACCTATCCTATCCTACATTCTATAAAATCCTCTATCCTATCCTATACTTTATCCTATTCTATCCTCTGTCTTATCCTATCCTCTATCCTATCCTATCCTCTATCCTATCCTGTCCTCTATCCTATCCAATCCTCTATCCTATCCTATACTTTATCCTATTCTATCCTCTGTCTTATCCTATCCTCTATCCTATCCTATCCTCTATCCTATCCTATCCTATCCTCTATCTCATCCTATCCATTATTCCATCCTATCCTCCATCCTATCCTATCCTCTATCCTATCTTATCCTCTGTCATATGCTATCCTCTATCATATCCTATCCTCTATCCTATCCTATCCTCTATCTTATCGTATCCTCTATCCCATCCTATCCTCCATCGTATCCTATCCTATCCTCTATCCTATCATATCCTCTATCTTATCCTATCCTCTATCGTATCCTATCCTTTATCTTATCCTATCCTCTATCATATCCTATCCTCTATCCTATCCTATCCTCTATCTTATCGTATCCTCTATCCCATCCTATCCTACATCCTATCCTATCCTCTATCCAATCCTATCCTCTATCGTATCCTACCATCTATCCTATCCTATCCTCTATCTCATCCTATCATTTATCCTATACTATCCTCTATGCAATCCTATCCTGTATCCTATTCTAACCTCTATCCTATCCTATCCTCTATCCTATTCTATCCTCTATCGTATCCTTCCATCTATCCTATAATATCCTCTATCCCATCCTATCCTCCATCCTATCCTATCCTCCATCCTATCCTATCCACTATCCAATCCTATCGTCTATCGTATCCTATCCTTTATCCTATCCTATCCTTTATCCTATTCTATCCTCTATCGTATCCTTCCATCTATCCTATAATATCCTCTATCCCATCCTATCCTCCATCCTATCCTATCCTCTATCCTATACTATCCTCTATCCTATCCTATCCTCTACCGTATCCTACCATGTATCCTATCCTATCCTCTATCATATCCTATCCTCTGTCCTATCCTACCCTCTATCTTATCATATCCTCTATCCCATCCTATCCTCCATCCTATCCTATCCTCTATCGTATCCTACCATCTACCCTATCCTCTATCATATCCTATCCTCTCTCCTATCCTATCCTATATCCTATCCTACCCTCTATCCTATCCTATCCTCTATCCTATCCTATCCTGTATCCTATCCTATCCTCTATCTTATCGTATCCTCTATCCCATCCTATCCTCCATCCTATCCTATCCTCTATCCTATCCTATCCTCTTCCTATTCTATCCTGTATCCTAGCCTATCCTCTATCCTATCCTATCCTCTACGTTATCCTATCCTCTATCCTATCCTATCCTCTATCCTATCCTATCGTCTATCCTATAATATCCTCTATCGTATCCAATCTTCTATCCTATCCTCTATCCCATCCTCTATCCTATCCTCTATCCTATCCTCTATCCTATCCTCTATCCTATCCTCTATCCTATCCTCTATCCTATCCTATCCTTTATCCTATCCTGTCCGCTATCGTATCCTATCCTCTGTCCTATTCTATCGTATATCCTATAAAATCCTATATCCTATCCTATACTCTATCCTATCCTATCCTCAATCCTATCCTATCCTCTATCCTATCGAATCCTCTATCGTATCCCATTCTCTATCGTATCCTATCCTCTATCCTGTCCCATCCTATCTGCCATAATATCCTCTATCTTATCCTATCCTCTGTCTCATCCTACCCTCTATCGAATCCTATCCTCTACCGTATCCTATCCTCTATCCTATCCCATCCTATATACCATAATATCCTCTATCCTATCCCATCCTCTATCGTATCCTATCTTCTATCCTATCCTATTCCTCTATCCAATCCTATCCTCCATCGTATCCTATCCTCTATCGTATCCTATCCTGTATCCAATCCTATCCTCTATCATATCATATCCTCAATCCTATTCTATGCTCTATCTTATCGTATCCTCTATCCCATTCTATCCTCCATCCTATCCTATCTTCCATCCTATCCTATCCACTATCCTATCCTATCCACTATCCTATCCTATCCTCTATCGTATCCTATCCTCTATCCTATCCCATCCTATATGCCATAAAATCCTCTATCCTGTCCTATCCGCTATCCTATCCTGTCCTCTATCGTATCCTACCCTCTAACCTATCCTATCCTATATTCTATAAAATCCTCTATCCTATCCTATACTTTATCCTATTCTATCCTCTGTCTTATCCTATCCTCTATCCTATCCTATCCTCTATCCTATCCTGTCCTCTATCCTATCCAATCCTCTATCCTATCCTGAATCCTATCCTATCCTCTATCCTATAATATCCTCTATCCAATCCTATCCTCTATCCTATCCTATCCTCAATCCTATCCTATCCTCTACCCTATCCGAACCTCTATCCTATCCTATCCTCTATCCTATCCTATCCCCTATCCTATCGTATCCTCTATCGTATCCCATCCTCTATCGTATCCTATCCTGTATCCAATCCTATCCTCTATCATACCATATCCTCAATCCTGTCCTATACTCTATTTTATCGTATCCTCTATCCCATCCTACCCTCCATCCTATCCTATCCTCCATCCTATCCTATCCACTATCCTATCCTATCCACTATCCTATCCTATCCTCTATCCTATCGTATCCTCTATCGTATCCCATCCTCTATCGTGTCCTATCCCAGATATTATCCCATCCTATATGCCATAATATCCTCTATCCTATCCCATCCTCTATCGTATCCTATCCTCTATCCTATCCTATTCCTCTATCCTATCCTATCCTCTATCCTATCCCATCCTCTATCGTATCCTATCCTCTATCCTATCCTATTCCTCTATCCTATGCTACCCTCTATCCTATCATATCCTCTATCCTATCCTATCCTCTATCCTATCCTGTCCTCTATCCTATCCTATCCTCTATCCTATCCTATCTTCTATTATATAATATCCTCTATCCTCTCCAATCCTCTATCCTATCCTATCCTCTATCCTATCCTATCCTATACTCAATCCTATCCTATCCAATCCCTTATCCCATCCTCTATCCTATCCGATCCTGCATCCTACCCAATCCCCTATCCTATCCTCTATCCTATCCTATCCTGAATCCTATCCTATCCTCTACCCTATCCTATCCTCTATCCTACACCATCTTCTATCCTATCCTATCGTCTATCCTATAATATCCTCTATCCTATCCAATCTTCTATCCTATCCTATCATCAATCCTATCCTATCCCCTATCCTATCCTATTCCTCTATCCTATCCTATCCTCTATCCTATCCCATCGTCTATCGTATCCTATCCTCTATCCTATCCTATTCCTCTATCCTATGCTACCCTCTATCCTATCATATCCTCTATCCTATCCTATCCTCCAGCCTATCCTGTCCCCCTTCCTATCCTATCCTCTATCCTATCCTATCTTCTATTATATAATATCCTCTATCCTCTCCAATCCACTTTCCTATCCTATCCTCTATCCTATCCTATCCGATACTCAATCCTATCCGATCCTCTATCCTATCCAATCCCCTATCCTATCCTCTATCCTATCCTATCCTGTATACTACTCAATCCCCTAAGCTATCCTCTAGCCTATCCTATCCTCAATCCTACCCTATCCTCTACCATATCCTATCCTCTATCCTATCCTATCCTCTATCCAATCCTATCCTCTATCGTATCCTACCATCTATCCTATCCTATCATCTATCATATCGTAACCTCTATCCAATCCTATCCTCTATCTTATCGTATCCTCTATCCCATCCTATCCTCCATCCTATCTTATCCTCTATCGTATCCTACCATCTATCCTATCCTATCATCTATCATATCGTATCCTCTATCCAATCCTATCCTCTATCGTATCGTATCCTCTATCCCATCCTATCCTCCATCCCATCTTATCCTCCAACCTATACTATCCTCTATCCTATCCTCTATCCTATCCTCTATCCTATCCTCTATCCTATCCTATCCTCTATCCTATCCTGTCCGCTATCGTATCCTATCCTCTATCCTATCCTATCCTATCCTCTATCTCATCCTATCCATTATTCCATCCTATCCTCCATCCTACTCTATCCTCTATCCTATCTTATCCTCTGTCATATCGTATCCTCTATCCCATCCTATCCTCCATCCTATCCTATCCTCTATCCTATCCTATCCTCTATCTTATCATATCCTCCATCTTATCCTATCCTCTATCCCATCCTATCCTCCATCCTAACCTATCCACTATCCTATCCTATCCTCTATCCTATTCTACCCTCTATCCAAGCCTATCCTATATCCTATCCTATCCTCAATCCAATCCTATCCTCTGTCTCATCCTATCCTCTATGCAATCGTATCCTGTGTCTAATTCTACCCTCTATCCAATCCTATCCTCTATCCTTTCCTATCCTCTATCCTATCCTATCCTCTATCCAATACTATCCTCAATCTTATCCCATCCTCTATCTTATCCCATCCTCTATCCCATCCTATCCTCCATCCTATCCTATCCTCTATCCTATACAATCCTCTATCCTATCCTCTCCTCTACCGTATCCTACTATCTATCCTATCCTATCCTCTATAATATCCTATCCTCTGTCCTATCCTATCCTCTATCTTATCCTATCCTCTATCCCATCCTATCCTCCATCCTATCCTATCCTCTATCGTATCCTACCATCTATCGTATCCAATCCTCTATCATATCGTATCCTCTATCCTATCCTATCCTCTATCTTATCATATCCTCTATCCGATCCTATCCTCCATCCTATACTATCCTCTATCCTATCCTATCCTCTATCCTATCCTATCCTCTGTCCTATCCCATCCTCTATCGTAACCTATCCTCTATCCTATCCTATTCCTCTATCCTATGCTATCCTCTATCCTTTCCAATCCTCTGTCTCATGCTATCCTCTATGCAATCCTATCCTGTATCCTATACTACCCTCTATCCAATCCTATCCCCTATCCTTTCCTATCCTCTATCATATCCTATCCTCTATCCTATCCTATCTTCTATCTCATCATATCCTCTATCCCATCCTATCCTCCAACCTATCCTATCCTCTATCCTATCCTATCCTATATCCAATTCTATCCTCTATCCTATCCTGACCTCTATCCTATCCTATACTGTTGGAATTTATTTCATAAATGTAGAACAAAATCAATCTATTACGTCTTTACAAGGTAGGATCGATTGAACCGGCTATTGACCTGTATATGTATACATTGTATCTTCAGTTAATATACATTGTATGTTGTCCCCGGCATGGGACCCTCGATCTTCAGTTGTTAATATTGAACTGTTGCTCCTCTGTTTCGATCTCTTGTGTTTCATTCGTAACGTTTCTTTCGCTGTGTAAAGACGTGTCTCACAACGTGCTTTGAGAGTTACCATTCTGATATAAATCTTATTTCGTATTTAATAATAGTGTGGTTTTCTTTAATACCCATACTCCCAAAAGGTTATGGGCCCAGGTTACTTTACATACCGTATTACGTCGTGTACCTAGTTACGTTGTGTGTAAGAAACATTTTCTGCAAAAATTAAGTTGTGAGAAAGTGCGTTTACCGTGTGTTAAATATCGTGCATAGACATAGTGAATTTAAGAAACTCAAAAAGACGATGGTTAAAGCGAGAAGGAATATTAAACCTTTCGACGGCGAAAAATATAGTACCTAGAAGTTCAGAATTCGCGCTTTGTTAACCGAGTTAGACGTAATCAAAGTGATTGATGACAACACCCCGCAAAAGCTAACTACGGAATGGATTCGGGCTGAGAATGTCGCCAAAAATGTAATTATAGAATATTTGTCGGACTCATTACTTAGTTTAGTAAAGAAAAATAATAGTGCAAAGGAAGTGTTGTGTAGTTTGGACGCTATTTATGAGCGAAAGAGTATGGCTACGCAGTTAGCAGTGCGAAAAAGACTATTAGCACTAAAACTTCAAAGTGACGCGTCGCTAATCAAACATTTTACGGTCTTCGATGAAATGATTTCAGAACTATTGTCCGCGGGTACACATTTAGAAGAAAGTGATAAAGTGGCGCACTTGCTATTAACATTACCCGCGTCTTACGATGGAGTAATAACCGCGATTGAAACATTATCTGAAGATAATTTAACACTAGAGTTTGTAAAGACGAGACTTTTGGACCATGAGGTCAAATTGACGAGTGAGAACCGTGATACCAGCCTAAAGGTGCTTCACGCCGAATTTAGGGGAAAGAAACGAGAATTCAATTTCTCAAAACCTCAACCAAAATTGAAACGATATAAGACAAACAGGAACCAAGAAGTGAAATGCCACCACTGTGGCAGAAAAGGCCACATTAAACCAAATTGCATTTATTATAAACGAGGCATCCAACAACAGAGTGGTGAAAGAAATAAAACTGTGCAAACCGTTCAAATGACTGAACCTGCGACAAATACGTCAACGCCCACGTCAAGTTTTGCATTCATGGTGGGAGATTATCAATCAGAAATGCACGGGACAAACAAAATAACCTTCCTCTTGGATTCGGGGGCATCGGATCACCTGATTAACAGGGAAGACCTGACCCAAAATTTCAAGGTGTTGCAAACGCCAGTACGAATTTCTGTGGCGAAAAATGGGACATACATTGCAGCGACAAAACAAGGAACGCTGAATGTTACTACTAATTTGGGCATCCAGGGAACCGTGGACGATGTATACTACTGCCCAGATGTGCCGTACAATTTACTGTCCGTTCGAAGGATCCAGCAGGCGGGCATGACAGTTGTTTTCGACAAGGAAGGCGTTAAGATAAGTAAAAATGAAAATGTCATAATGGCAGGTAAGCCCCTAAACAATTTAACTGGCATAGAATTTTTGATAAATACTTTTCCTACTGTCCATGTCTCTAGAACGGTGAAAGATAATTATGAATTATGGCATCAGCGTTTAGGCCATATCGGAAAATCAAAATTTTTAGAATTAAAGAATAGAAAAATGTTTGCTGATATAAATCGAGTAGAGAATGTTGTGGTTAACGACAATCTTTGTGAAGCTTGTATAAACGGCAAACAAGCGCGATTACCATTTCGAAACTCGAAAGATAAGAAATATGTAAAACGACCGTTATTCATTGTTCATTCAGATGTTTGTGGTCCGATCACTCCTACTACAATTAACGAAAAAAATTATTTTCTACTGTTCGTTGACGAATATACCCACTATTGTGTAACATATTTGATGTCACATAAATCAGACGTATTTTCAATGTTTAAAGATTATGTTGCAAAGAGCGAGGCACATTTTAATTCTAAAGTAGTAAACTTGTATAGCGATAATGGCAGGGAGTACTTGTCAAACGAAATGAAAGATTATTGTGTTGAAAAAGGCATTACATACCACTTAACAGTTCCACGAACCCCACAGTTAAATGGTGTATCGGAACGTATGGTAAGGACGATAACAGAAAAGGCTCGAACTTTAATTGCTGGAGCTAGTTTGTATAAAGTTTTCTGGGGAGAAGCTGTCCTTACCGCTACGTTTTTAATTAATATAACTCCGACGAAAGCCTTGAAACAATCAAAAACACCATACGAAATGTGGCATAACAAAAAGCCACAATTAAGATATTTGAAAGTGTTCGGTTCAACAGTATATATACATAATAAAACTAGACAATCAAAATTCGAAGAAAAATCTTCGAAAGGTATTTTAGTTGGTTATGAACCGAACGGGTATAAAGTGTGGAATGTGGAAACTGCTAAGTTTGTTATTGTGAGAGATGTAATAGTTGATGAAACTAATTTTTTGATATCAAGCCCTGTAATGGTACAGCCTGAAACTGATGCATCTGACGTGCAGTCAAAATCAGTAGATAATCATAAATCTGATAGTACTAAATCAGATAAATCTCCACCATTAAATACTGTTATTGAAAATGTCGAATTAAGTCGTGGACTTAATAAATCTGTAGTTGAAGCAGATTCACACAATGATACTTCCATAAATAATCATCGAAAAAGACAAGTACCTTCTGAGTTAAGAAGAAGCGATCGAATTAAATGTCGACCAAGTGTTTCATACAATGAAGACAATATGTCGGACGATTATCTTTTATGTGCTCAATCGATTATTTGTAAAATCCCTACATCATATAGGGACATTGAAAATATGAATGATAAAATTCAGTGGGAACAGGCTGTTACAGAAGAGATCAATTCACTTTTAACAAATAATACGTGGACCTTAGTCTCAAGGCCTGAACATAAAAATATTGTTGATTGTAAATGGGTGTTCACAGTTAAGAACGATGAATTTGGAAACCCATTGAGATATAAAGCTCGGCTTGTTGCTCGAGGATTCAGTCAACAATATTTAGAAGATTACAATGAAACCTTTGCACCGGTTGCTAGAATTTCTAGTTTTAGATTTATATTAGCTTTTTCAAACCAGTTTAACTTGTTGATTCATCACATGGACGTCAAAACTGCCTTTCTAAATGGAACGTTAAAAGAAGAGATATATATGAAAGTTCCTGAGGGAGTTAATTGTGATAATAATCAAGTGTGCAAATTAAATAAAGCGTTGTATGGATTAAAGCAAGCAGCCAGATGCTGGTTTGAAATCTTTGAACAAGTTCTTCAAGAAAAAGGGTTTAAAAATTCACCTGTTGATAGATGCATTTATATTTTAGATAAAGGAGATATATCGGAAAATATATATGTTGTGTTGTATGTAGATGACCTAGTGATTGCAACCGCAAAAATCGACACAATGAATAGCTTTAAGAATTACCTTAAGATAAAATTTTGCATGACAGATTTAAACGAAATAAAACTTTTCTTAGGTATTAAGATTGAGAGAAATGGAAGTAGGATAAGTTTGGATCAAAGTGCTTATATTAAAACGATTTTGCACAAATTCAATATGTCAGATTGTAACCCTATTAATACGCCTCTTGAATATAAATTAGATTACACGGCATTGAATTCCGCTGAGGAGTATGATGCTCCTTGCCGAAATCTTGTCGGATGTTTGATGTATGTGATGCTGTGTACGAGGCCTGATTTAAGCACAGCTGTTAATATTTTAAGCAGATATCTGAACAAAAATAACAAAGAACTTTGGCAGTGCTTGAAAAGAGTACTTAGATATCTGAAAGGTTTGCAAAATATCAAATTAATTTACGAAGGAGGAAATTATATTAATCTTCTGAGCGGCTACGTTGATTCAGATTGGGGAGGCAACGATTTAAATGATAGAAGAAGTACAACAGGATATCTGTTTAAATTATTTGAAAGATGCACAATATGCTGGAACACAAAACGGCAAGCATCTGTAGCAGCTTCATCTACGGAAGCTGAATATATGGCCCTCTTTGAAGCTGTTAGAGAAGCTCTTTGGTTGAGATCTTTGGCAAAGGGTTTAAATATAGATGTTTTGCAATCAATTGTAATCTATGAGGATAACAATGGCTGCATTAGTATTGCTAACAACCCAACGAATCATAAAAGATCAAAACACATAGATATAAAGTACCATTTTTCTAGAGAGCAGGTTGAAAAAGGCATAATTAGATTGTTACATATGCCCACAGGTAGTCAGCTGGCCGATATTTTGACCAAGCCGTTGCCAGCAGCCAGGTTCCTAGAACTGAGAAATGGACTGGATTTGCAATAATAAATTAACTATATTAATATTGATAATTTTTTGTTTGCAAGTAATTACAATTGTTATTCTTATATGTGTATACATACATGTGTGTGTATGTACTGGTCTGATTAGGTTTTTCTGGGTTTCCCTAATCCTAAGCAACAAATGTTGGACCATATGTAATTAGCCCCAGATGAAGCACAAGGAAGACATGTCTTTGCTAGAATAATAGATTTATTTTGAGGGGGCGTGTTGGAATTTATTTCATAAATGTAGAACAAAATCAATCTATTACTTCTTTACAAGGTAGGATCGATTGAACCGGCTATTGACCTGTATATGTATACATTGTATCTTCAGTTAATATACATTGTATCTTGTCCCCGGCATGGGACCCTCGATCTTCAGTTGTTAATATTGAACTGTTGCTCCTCTGTTTCGATCTCTTGTGTTTCATTCGTAACGTTTCTTTCGCTGTGTAAAGACGTGTCTCACAACGTGCTTTTAGAGTTACCATTCTGATATAAATCTTATTTCGTATTTAATAATAGTGTGGTTTTCTTTAATACCCATACTCCCAATATATACTATATCCTATACTATCCTCTATCCTATCCTCTATCCTATCCAATCCCCTATGCTACCCTCTATCCTATCCTATCCTTTATCCTAGCCAAGCCGCTATCCTATCCTTATCCTATCCTATCCTCAATCCTATCCTATCCTCTACCCTATCCTATACTCTATCCTATCCTATCCTCTATCCTATACCATCCTCTATCCTATCCTATCGTCTATCCTATCGTATCCTCTATCCTATCCCATCCTCTATCCTATCCTATCCTCTACCCTATCCTATACTCTATCCTATACTATCCGGTATCCTATCCTATCCTCTATTACATAATATCCACTATCCTATCCAATCCTCTATCCTACCCTCTATACTATCCTATCCTCAATCCTATCCTATTCCCTATCCTATTCTATCCTCTATCCTATCCTATCCTCTATCCTATCCAATAATCTATCCTATCCTATCGTTTATCCTATCCTATCCTCTAACCTATCCTATCCTCTATCCTATCCTATCCTGTATCCTATCGTATCCTCTATCCTATCCCATCCTCTATCCTATCCTATCGTCTATCCTATAATATCCTCTATCGTATCCTATCCTCCATCCTATAATATCCTGTATTCTATCCAATCCTCTATCCTATCCTATCCTCTATCCCATCCTATCCTCTATCCTATCCTACCCTCTGTTCTATACTATCCTCCATCCTATCCTATCCTCTGTCCTATCCCATCCTCTATCGTAACCTATCCTCTATCCTATCCTATCCTCAATCCTATCCTATCCTCTATCCTATCGAATCCTCTGTCTCATGCTATCCTCTATGCAATCCTATCCTGTATCCTATACTACCCTCTATCCAATCCTATCCCCTATCCTTTCCTATCCTCTATCATATCCTATCCTCTATCCTATCCTATCCTCTATCTTATCCTATCCTCTATACCATCCTATCGACCATCCTATCTTATCCTCTATCCTATCCTATCTTCTATCTTATCATATCCTCTATCCCATCCTATCCTCCATCCTATCCTATCCTCTATCCTATAGTATCCTCTATCCTATAGTATCCTCTATCCTATCCTATTGTTTATGCCCGTGGTTGATCCTTGGGTGATCTTTCGGACCTGTGATGTTTTTGCACTGCGAGGTGCCCGCTAATTAACTACTGCTAGTTCGAAGGACCACCTTCCAATGGTCGGAAGGAAAATAAATGAATCGAAAGCGAGAATGTATTAAACCAACTATAATTCAACTAATGATGCGAGAAAGCTGCTGGAAGGAGCCAAATCCCGTCGAGGCTACAAACTAGATAACTAAGGAACTATACTGCGCTAGTTGGACTTCCAGAGCGATCTGCTTGGGAGAACGCGCGTCACCAGAAATCTCACCTCCGTTCTCCCCACCATTCTAGCTTTTTAACCCTGCTTCGGGGATTTGGTGGGAGGATCTAGGGGCTGGGTGCTTGAAGCAGGCCCAGGGCGCGCCAAGGCCACACACGCTTGGCGACCGAACCCTGGGTTTTTCCAAACATCTGCAAACTATACAAACTGCAATTTCAAGCACCCGGATGCGCTGAGCCTAAGGGGCGAACAGTTTCGAGTGTTTTATGACAAGGGATGCATTGACGGGACCCAGGCACGGACGGTAACGTTATTATCTAAGTGGCGATGACAGGCCCATCGCCGTAGCCAAACTACGAAAAGTCACGTACCGGGTCCGCTGGCAAATGTCAAGGCCCCTGCCATAAAACCGTCGCCCAACGCGAGCCCCTACACCTATCCTCTACCGTATCCTACCATCTATCCTATCCTATCTTCTATCATATTCTATCCTCTATCCTATCCTATCCTCTATCTTATCTTATCCTCTATCCAATCCTATGCTCCATCCAATCTTATCCTCTATCGTATCCTATCCTCTATCCAATCCTATCCTCTATCATATCCTATCCTCAATCCTATCCTATCCTGTATCTTATCGTATCCTCTATCCCATCCTATCCTCCATCCTATCCTATCCTATCCTCTATCCTATCCTATCCTCTATCCTATAGTATCCTCTATCGCATCCTATCCTCTACCGTATCCTACCATCTATCCTATCCTATCCTCTATCATATCGTATCCTTTATCCTATCCTATCCTCTATCTTATCGCATCCTCTATCCCATCCTGTCCTCCAACCCATCTTACCCTCCATCGTATACTATCCTCTATCCTATCCTATCCTCTATCCCATCCTGTCCTCTATCCTATCCCATCCTCTATCCTATCCTATCCTCAATCCTATCCCATACTCTATCCTATCCTACCCTCTGTCCTATCCTATCCTCTATCCTATCCTATCCTCTATCCTATCTTGTCCTCTACCCTATCCTATACTCTATCCTATACTATCCGGTATCCTATCCTATCCTCTATTATATAATATCCTCTATCCTATCCAATCCTCTATCCTATCCTCCATACTATACTATCCTCAATCCTATCCTATTTCCTATCCTATCCTATCCACTATCCTATCCTATCCTCTATCCTTTCCAATAATCTATCCTATCCTATCCTCTATCCTATCCTATCCTCTACCCTATCCTATCCTCTATCCTATCCTATCCTCTATCCTATCGTATCCTCTATCCTATCCCTTCCTGTATCCTATCCTATCGTCTATCCTATAATATCCTCTATCCTATTCTATCCTCTATCCTATCCTATCCTCTAGCCTATCCTATCATTTATCCTATCCTATCCTCTATCGCATCCTGCCATATATCCGATACTATTCTCTATCCTATCCTATCCGCTTTGCAATCCTATCCTCTATCCTATTCTAGTCTCCATCCTATCCTATCGTCTATCCTTTCCTATCCTCTATACTCTCCTCTATCGTATCCTATCCTCTATCGTATCCTACCATCTATCCTATCCTATCCTCTATCCTATCCTATCCTCTATCTCATCCTATCCTCTATTCCATCCTATCCTCTATTCCATCCTATCCTCCATCCTATCCTATCCTCTATACTATCCTATCCTCTATCCAATCCTATCCTCTACCGTATCCTATCCTTTATCCTCTCCTATCCTCTATCCTATTCTATCCTCTATCGTATCCTATCCTCTATCGTATCCTACCATCTATGCTATCCTATCCTCTATCAAATCCTATCCAATAATCTATCCTATTCTATCCTCTATCCTATCCTATCCTCTACCCTATCCTATCCTCTATCCTATCCTATCCTGTATCCTATCGTATCCTCTATCCTTTCCCATCCTCTATCCTATCCTATCGTCTATCCTATAATATCCTCTATCCTATACTATCCTGTATCCTATCCAATCCTCTATCCTATCCTATATCCTATTCTCTATCCAATCCCCTCCTCTATCCTATCCTATCCCCTGTCCTATCCTACCCTCTGTCCTATCCTATCCTCTATCTTATCATATCCTCTATCCCATCCTATCCTCCATCCTATCCTATCCTGTATCCTATCCAATCCCCTATCCTATACTCTATCCTATCCTATCCTCTATCCTATCGTATACTCTATCCTATCGTATCCTGTATCCTATCCCATCCTCTATCCTATCCTCTAGCCTATCCTATCCTCTATCCTACGATATCCTCTATCCTATCCTATCCTGTATCCTATCCAATCCTCTATCCTATCCTATATCCTATTCTCTATCCAATCCCCTCCTCTATCCTATCCTATCCCCTGTCCTATCCTACCCTCTGTCCTATCCTATCCTCTATCTTATCATATCCTCTATCCCATCCTATCCTCCATCCTATCCTATCATCTATCGTATCCTACCATCTATCCTATCCTCTATCATATCCTATCCTCTATCCTATCCCATCCTCTTTCCTATCCTATCCTCAATCCTATCCCATACTGTATCCTATCCAATCCTCTATCCTATCCTCTATCCTATCCTATCCTCAATCCTATCCTATTCCCTATCCTATCCGATCCTCTATCCTATCCTATCCTGTATCCTATCCAATAATCTACCCTATCCTATCCTCTACCCTATCCTATACTCTATCCTATCGTATCCTCTATCCTATCGTATCCTCTATCCTATCCCATCCTCTATCCTATCCTATCCTCTAGCCTATCCTATCCTCTATCCTACGATATCCTCTATCCTATCCTCTATCCTATCCTCTATCCTATCCTACCATCTATCCTATCCTATCCTCTATCCTATCCTATCCTCTATAATATCCTATCCTCTGTCCTGTCCTATCCTCTATCTTATCCTATACTCTATCCCATCCTATCCTCCATCCTATCCTATCATCTATCGTATCCTACCATCTATCCTATCCTATCCTCTATCATATCGTATCCTTTATCCTATCCTATCCTCTATCCCATCCTGTCCTCCAACCCATCTTATCCTCCATCCTTTACTATCCTCTATCCTATCCTATCCTCTATCCTATCCTATCCTCTATCTTATCCTATCCTCTATCCCATCCTATCCTCCATCTTATCCTATCCTCTATCCCATCCTATTCTCCATCCTATCCTATCCTCTATCCAATCCTATCCTCTATCGTATCCTATCCTTTATCCTATCCTATCCTCTATCCTATTCTATCCTCTATCGTATCCTATACTCTATCGTATCCTACTATCTATCCTATCCTATCCTCTATCCCATCCTATCCTCTATCCCATCCTATCCTCCATCCTGTCCTATCCTCTATCCTATACTATCCTCTATCCTATCCTATCCTCTACCGTATCCTACCATCTATCCTATCCTATCTTCTATCATATCCTATCCTCTGTCCTATCCTATCCTCTATTTTATCGTATCCTCTATCCCATCCTATCCTCCATCCTATCCTATCCTCCATCCGATACTATCCTCTATCCAATCCTATCCTCTATCGTATCCTATCCTTTATCCTATCCTATCCTCTATCCTATCCTATCCTCTATCCTATCCTATCCTCTATCCTATCATATCCTCTATCTTATCCTATTCTCTATCCCATCCTATCCTCCATCCTATCATATCCTCTACCATATCCTATCCTCTATCCTATCCTATCCTCTATACTATACCATCCTCTATCCTATCCTATCGTCTATCCTATAATATCCTCTATCCTCTCCAATCTTCTATCCTATCCTCTATCATATCCTCTATCCTATCCTCTATCCTATCCTCTATCCTATCCTGTCCGCTATCGTATCCTATCCTCTATCCTATCCTATCCTATATCCTATAAAATCCTCTATCCTATCCTACACTCTATCCTATCCTATCCTCTATCCTATCCTATCCTCTATCGTATCCCATTCTCTATCGTATCCTATCCTCTGTCCTATCCCATCCTATGTACCATAATATCCTCTATCCTATCCTATCCTCTGTCTCATCCTACCCTCTATCCAATCCTATGCTCTACCGTATCCTACCATGTATCCTATCCTATCCTCTATCATATCCTATCCTCTGTCCTATCCTATCCTCTATCCTATCCTATCCTCTACCCTATCCTATCCTCTATCCTATCCTATCCTCTATCCTATCGTATCCTCTATCCTATCCCATCCTCTATCCTATCCTATCGTCTATCCTATAATATCCTCTATCCTATTCTATCCTCTATCCTATCCTATCCTCTAGCCTATCCTATCATTTATCCTATCCTATCCTCTATCTCATCCTATCCTCTATTCCATCCTATCCTCTATTCCATCCTATCCTCCATCCTATCCTATCCTCTATCCTATACCACCCCCTATCCAATCCTACCCTCTATCCAATCCTATCCTCTATCCTATCCGGACCTCTATCCTATCCTATACTATATCCTATACTATCCTCTCTCCTATCCGTTATCCTATCCAATCCCCTATCCTATCCTCTATCCTATCCTATCCTGTATCCTACCCAAGCCGCTATCCTATCCTCTATCCTATCCTATCCTCAATCCTATCCTATCCTCTACCCTATCCTATACTCTATCCTATCGTATCCTCTATCCTATCGTATCCTCTATCCTATCCCATCCTCTATCCTATCCTATCCTCTAGCCTATCCTATCCTCTATCCTACGATATCCTCTATCCTATCCTCTATCCTATCCTCTATCCTATCCTACCATCTATCCTATCCTATCCTCTATCCTATCCTATCCTCTATAATATCCTATCCTCTGTCCTGTCCTATCCTCTATCTTATCCTATACTCTATCCCATCCTATCCTCCATCCTATCCTATCATCTATCGTATCCTACCATCTATCCTATCCTATCCTCTATCATATCGTATCCTTTATCCTATCCTATCCTCTATCCCATCCTGTCCTCCAACCCATCTTATCCTCCATCCTTTACTATCCTCTATCCTATCCTATCCTCTATCCTATCCTATCCTCTATCTTATCCTATCCTCTATCCCATCCTATCCTCCATCTTATCCTATCCTCTATCCCATCCTATTCTCCATCCTATCCTATCCTCTATCCAATCCTATCCTCTATCGTATCCTATCCTTTATCCTATCCTATCCTCTATCCTATTCTATTCTCTATCGTATCCTATCCTCTATCGTATCCTACTATCTATCCTATCCTATCCTCTATCCCATCCTATCCTCTATCCCATCCTATCCTCCATCCTGTCCTATCCTCTATCCTATACTATCCTCTATCCTATCCTATCCTCTACCGTATCCTACCATCTATCCTATCCTATCTTCTATCATATCCTATCCTCTGTCCTATCCTATCCTCTATTTTATCGTATCCTCTATCCCATCCTATCCTCCATCCTATCCTATCCTCCATCCGATACTATCCTCTATCCAATCCTATCCTCTATCGTATCCTATCCTTTATCCTATCCTATCCTCTATCCTATCCTATCCTTTATCCTATCCTATCCTCTATCCTATCATATCCTCTATCTTATCCTAATCTCTATCCCATCCTATCCTCCATCCTATCATATCCTCTACCATATCCTATCCTCTATCCTATCCTATCCTCTATACTATACCATCCTCTATCCTATCCTATCGTCTATCCTATAATATCCTCTATCCTCTCCAATCTTCTATCCTATCCTCTATCATATCCTCTATCCTATCCTCTATCCTATCCTCTATCCTATCCTGTCCGCTATCGTATCCTATCCTCTATCCTATCCTATCCTATATCCTATAAAATCCTCTATCCTATCCTACACTCTATCCTATCCTATCCTCTATCCTATCCTATCCTCTATCGTATCCCATTCTCTATCGTATCCTATCCTCTGTCCTATCCCATCCTATGTACCATAATATCCTCTATCCTATCCTATCCTCTGTCTCATCCTACCCTCTATCCAATCCTATGCTCTACCGTATCCTACCATGTATCCTATCCTATCCTCTATCATATCCTATCCTCTGTCCTATCCTATCCTCTATCTTATCGTATCCTCTATCCCATCCTATCATACATCCTATCCTATCCTCCATCCTATCCTATCCTCTATCACATTGTATCCTCCATCCTATCCTTTCCTCCATCCTATCCTATCCTCTATCCAATCCTAACCTCTATCGTATCCTGTCCTTTATCCTATCCTATCCTCTATCCTATTCTATCCTCTTTCGTATCCTATCCTCTATCGTATCCTACCATCTATCCTATCCTATCCTCTATCCCATCCTATCCTCTATCGTATCCTATCCTCTATCGTATCCTACCATCTATCCTATCCTATCCTCTATCCCATCCTATCGTCTATCCTATGATATCCTCTATCCTATCCTGTCCTCTATCCTATCCTATCCTGTATCCTATCCTATCCTCTAACCTATCCTGTCCTCTATCCTATCCTATACTCTATCCTATATTATCCGGTATCCTATCCTATCCTCTATTATATAATATCCTCTATCCTATCCAATCCTCTATCCTATCCGCTATCCTATCCTATCCTCAATCCTATCCTATCCCCTATCCTATCCTATCCTCAGTCCTATCCTATCCTCTATCCTATCCAATACTCTATCCTATCCTATCCCCTATCCTATCCTAGCCTCTACCCTATCCTATCCTCTATCCTATCCTATCCTCTATCCTATCGTGTCCTCTATCCAATCCCATCCTCTATCCTATCCTATCGTCTATCCTATAATATCCTCTATCCTATCCTATCCTCTATCCTATAATATCCTCTATTCTATCCAATCCTCTATCCTATCCTATCCTCTATCCTATCCTATCCTCTATCCTATTGTATCCTCTATCCTATCCCATCCTCTATCCTATCGTATCCTCTATCGTATCCCATCCGCTATCGTATCCTATCCTCTATCCTATCCCATCCTATGTGCCATAATATCCTCTATCCTATCCTATCCGCTATCCTATCCTGTACTCTATCGTATCCTATCCTCTAACCTATCCTGTATCCTATCCTATCCTCTATCCTATAATATCCTCTATCCAATCCTATCCTCTATCCTATCCTATCCTCAATCCTATCCTATCCTCTATCGTATCCTATCCTCTATCGTATCCTACCATCTATCCTATCCTATCCTCTATCCCATCCTATCGTCTATCCTATGCTATCCTCTATCCTATCCTATCCTCTATCCTATCCTATACTCTGTCCTATCCTACCCTCTGTCCTATCCTATCCTATATCCAATCCTATCCTCTATCCTATCCTGACCTCTGTCCTATCCTATACTATATCCTATACTATCCTCTATCCTATCCTCTATCCTATCCAATACCCTATCCTATCCTCTATCCTATCCTATCCTGTATCCTACCCAATCCGCTATCCTATCCTCTACCCTATCCTATCCTCTATCCTATCCTATCCTCTATCCTATACCATCCTCTATCCTATCCTATCGTCTATCCTATAATATCCTCTATCCTATCCAATCTTCTATCCAATCTTCTATCCTATCCTCTATTCTATCCTCTAGCCTATCCTCTATCCTATCCTATCCTCTATCCTATCCTATCCTCTACCCTATCCTATCTTCTATCCTATCCTATCGTCTATCCTATAGTATCCTGTATCCAATCCCATCCTCTATCCTATCCTATCGTCTATCCTATAATATCCTCTATCCTATCCTATACTCTATCTTATCCTATCCTCTGTCCTATCCTATCCTCTACCCTATCCTATCCACTATCCCCTCCTATCCTCTATCCTATCCTATCCTCTATCCTATCCTATCCTCTATACAATACTATACTCTATCCTATCCTATTCGTCTATCCTATCCTATACTCTATCGTATCCTATCCTTTATCCTATCCTATCCTCTATCCTATTCTATCCTCTATCGTATCCTATCCTCTATCGTATCCTACCATCTATCCTATCCTATCCTCTATCCCATTCTATCCTCTATCCTATCCTATCCTCTATCCTATCCTATCCTCTATCCAATACTATACTCTATCCTATCCTATTCCTCTATCCTATGCTATCCTCTATCCTATCCTATCCTCTATCTTATCCTATCCTCTATCCCATCCTATCCTCCATCCTATCCTATCCTCTATCGTATCCTCCATCCTATCCTATCCTATCCTCTATCCCATCCTATCCTCTATCCTATAGTATCCTCTATCCTATCCTATCCTCTATCCTACCCTATCCTCTATCCCACCCTGCCCTCTATCCTATCCCATCCTCTATCCTATCCTATGCGCAATCCTATCCCATACTCTATCCTATCCTACCCTCTGTCCTACCCTATCCTCTATCCTATCCTATCCTCTATCCTATCCTGTCCTCAATCCTATCCCATACTCTATCCTATCCTATCCTCTATCCTATCCCATCCTATGTGCCATAATATCCTCTATCCTATCCTATCCGCTATCCTATCCTGTCCTCTATCGTATCCTATCCTCTAACCTATCCTGTATCCTATCCTATCCTCTATCCTATAATATCCTCTATCCAATCCTATCCTCTATCCTATCCTATCCTCTATCCTATCCTATCCTCTACCCTATCCTATCCTCTATCCTATCCTATCGTCTATCCTATAGTATCCTCTATCCAATCCCATCCTCTATCCTATCCTATCGTCTATCCTATAATATCCTCTATCCTATCCTGTCCTATATCCTATAAAATCCTCTATCCTATCCTGTACTCTATCCTATCCTATCCTGTGTCCTATCCTATCCTCTACCCTATCCTATCCACTATCCCCTCCTATCCTCTATCCAATACTATACTCTATCCTATCCTATTCCTCTATCCTATCCTATACTCTATCGTATCCTATCCTTTATCCTATCCTATCCTCTATCCTATTCTATCCTCTATCGTATCCTATCCTCTATCGTATCCTACCATCTATCCTATCCTATCCTCTATCCCATTCTATCCTCTATCCTATCCTATCCTCTATCCTATCCTATCCTCTATCCTATCCTATCCTCTATCCAATACTATACTCTATCCTATCCTATTCCTCTATCCTATGCTATCCTCTATCCTATCCTATCCTCTATCTTATCCTATCCTCTATCCCATCCTATCCTCCATCCTATCCTTTCCTCTATCGTATCCTCCATCCTATCCTATCCTATCCTCTATCCCATCCTATCCTCTATCCTATAGTATCCTCTATCCTATCCTATCCTCTACCGTATCCTACCATCTATCCTATCCTATCTTCTATCATATCCTATCCTCTGTCCTATCCTATCCTCTATCATATCCTATCCTCTATCCTATCCTATCCTCTACCGTATCCTACCATCTATCCTATACTATCCTCTATCATATCCTATCATCTACCGTATCCTACCATCTCTCCTATGCTATCTAATATCATATCCTATCCTCTGTTCCATCGTATCCTCTATCTTATCCTATCGTCTATCCGATCCTATCCTCCATCCTATCCTATCCTCTATCCTATACTATCCTCTATCCTATCCTATCTTCTACCATATCCTATCCTCTATTCTATCGTATCATCTATCCTATCCTATCCTCTATCCCATCCTATCCTCCATCCTATCCTATCATTTATCGTATCCTACCATCTATCCTATCCTATCCTCTATCATATCGTATCCTTTATCCTATCCTATCCTCGATCTTATCGTATCCTCTATCCCATCCTGTCCTCCAACCCATCTTATCCTCCATCCTATACTATCCTTTATCCTATCCTATCCACTATCCTATTCTATCCTCTATCGTATCCTATCCTCTATCGTATCCTACCATCTATCCTATCCTATCCTCTATCCAATCCTATGCTCCATCCTATCTTATCCTCTATCGTATCCTATCCTCTATCCAATCCTATCCTCTATCATATCCTATCCTCAATCGTATCCTATCCTCTATCTTATCGTATCCTCGATCCCATCCTATCCTCCATCCTATCCTATCCTATCCTCTATCCTATCCTATCCTCTATCCTATAGTATCCTCTATCCTATCCTATCCTCTATCCTATCCTATCCTCTATCCTATCCTATCCTCTATCCTATCCTATCCTCTATCCTATCCTATCCTCTATCCTATCCTATCCTCTATTATATATTATCCTCTATCCTATCCCATCCTCTATCCTATCCTATCCTCTATCCTATCCTATCCTCTATCCTATCCTATCCTATTCTCTATCCTATCCTATCCTCTATCCTATCCTATCCTCTATCATATCCTATCCTCTATCCTATCCTATCCTGTATCCTATCCTATCCTCTATCCTATCCTATCCTCTATCCTATCCTATCCTGTATCATATCCTATTATCTATCCTATCCTATCCTGTATCCTATCCAATAATCTATCCTTTCCTATCCTCTATACTCTCCTCTATCGTATCCTATCCTCTATCGTATCCTACCATCTATCCTATCCTATCCTCTATCCTATCCTATCCTCTATCTCATCCTATCCTCTATCCTATTCTACCCTCTATCCAACCCTATCCTCTATCCTATCCTATCCTCTATCCAATCCTATCCTCTATCGTATCCTATCCTCTATCCTATTCTATCCTCAATCGTACCCTATCCTCTATCGTATCCTACTATCTATCCTATCCTATCCTCTATCCCATCCTATCCTCTATCCTATCCTATCCTCTGTCGTATCCCATCCTCTATCGTAACCTATCCTCTATCCTATCCTATTCCTCTATCCTATGCTATCCTCTATCCTTTCCAATCCTCTGTCTCATGCTATCCTCTATGCAATCCTATCCTGTATCCTATACTACCCTCTATCCAATCCTATCCCCTATCCTTTCCTATCCTCTATCATATCCTATCCTCTATCCTATCCTATCCTCTATCTTATCATATCCTCTATCCCATCCTATCCTCCAACCTATCCTATCCTCTTTCCTATCCTATCCTATATCCAATTCTATCCTCTATCCTATCCTGACCTCTATCCTATCCTATACTATATCCTATACTATCCTCTATCCTATCCTCTATCCTATCCAATCTCCTATCCTACCCTCTATCCTATCCTATCCTTTATCCTAGCCAAGCCGCTATCCTATCCTTATCCTATCCTATCCTCAATACTATCCTATCCTCTACCCTATCCTATACTCTATCCTATCCTATCCTCTATCCTATACCATCCTCTATCCTATCCTATCGTCTATCCTATCGTCTATCCTATCGTATCCTCTATCCTATCCCATCCTCTATCTTATCCTATCCTCTACCCTATCCTATTCTCTATCCTATACTATCCTGTATCCTATCCTATCCTCTATTACATAATATCCGCTATCCTATCCAATCCTCTATCCTATCCTCTATACTATCCTATCCTCAATCCTATCCTATTCCCTATCCTATCCTATCCTCTATCCTATCCTATCCTCTATCCTATCCAATAATCTATCCTATTCTATCGTTTATCCTATCCTATCCTCTAACCTATCCTATCCTCTATCCTATCCTATCCTGTATCCTATCGTATCCTCTATCCTATCCCATCCTCTATCCTATCCTATTCTGTATCCTATCGTATCCTCTATCCTATCCCATCCTCTATCCTATCCTATCGTCTATCCTATAATATCCTCTATCCTATCCTATCCTCTATCCTATAATATCCTGTATTCTATCCAATCCTCTATCCTATCCTATCCTCTATCCTATCCCATCCTCTATCCTATCCTATCGTCTATCCTATAATATCCTCTATCCTATCCTATCCTCTATCCTATAATATCCTGTATTCTATCCAATCATCTATCCTATCCTATCCTATATCCTATCCCATCCTCTATCCTATCCTATCGTCTATCCTATAATATCCTCTATCCTATCCTATCCTCTATCCTATAATATCCTGTATTCTATCCAATCCTCTATCCTATCCTATCCTCTATCGTATCATATCCTCTATCCTATCCTATCCTCTATCCTATCCTATCCTCTATCGTATCCTATTCTCTATCCTATCATATCCTCTATCATATCCTATCCTCTATCGTATCCTATCCTCTATCGTATCCTCTATCATATCCTATCCCCTATCCTATCCAATCCTCTATCCTATCCTTATCCTCTATCGTATCCTATCCTCTATCCTATCCTATCCTCTATCCTATCCTATCCTCTATCCTATAATATCCTCTATCCAATCCTATCCTCTATCCTATCCTATCCTCAATCCTATCCTATCCTCTATCGTATCCTATCCTCTATCGTATCCTACCATCTATCCTATCCTATCCTCTATCCCATCCTATCGTCTATCCTATGCTATCCTCTATCCTATCCTATCCTCTATCCTATCCTATACTCTGTCCTATCCTACCCTCTGTCCTATCCTATCCTATATCCAATCCTATCCTCTATCCTATCCTGACCTCTGTCCTATCCTATACTATATCCTATACTATCCTCTATCCTATCCTCTATCCTATCCAATACCCTATCCTATCCTCTATCCTATCCTATCCTGTATCCTACCCAATCCGCTATCCTATCCTCTACCCTATCCTATCCTCTATCCTATCCTATCCTCTATCCTATACCATCCTCTATCCTATCCTATCGTCTATCCTATAATATCCTCTATCCTATCCAATCTTCTATCCAATCTTCTATCCTATCCTCTATTCTATCCTCTAGCCTATCCTCTATCCTATCCTATCCTCTATCCTATCCTATCCTCTACCCTATCCTATCTTCTATCCTATCCTATCGTCTATCCTATAGTATCCTGTATCCAATCCCATCCTCTATCCTATCCTATCGTCTATCCTATAATATCCTCTATCCTATCCTATACTCTATCTTATCCTATCCTCTGTCCTATCCTATCCTCTACCCTATCCTATCCACTATCCCCTCCTATCCTCTATCCTATCCTATCCTCTATCCTATCCTATCCTCTATACAATACTATACTCTATCCTATCCTATTCGTCTATCCTATCCTATACTCTATCGTATCCTATCCTTTATCCTATCCTATCCTCTATCCTATTCTATCCTCTATCGTATCCTATCCTCTATCGTATCCTACCATCTATCCTATCCTATCCTCTATCCCATTCTATCCTCTATCCTATCCTATCCTCTATCCTATCCTATCCTCTATCCAATACTATACTCTATCCTATCCTATTCCTCTATCCTATGCTATCCTCTATCCTATCCTATCCTCTATCTTATCCTATCCTCTATCCCATCCTATCCTCCATCCTATCCTATCCTCTATCGTATCCTCCATCCTATCCTATCCTATCCTCTATCCCATCCTATCCTCTATCCTATAGTATCCTCTATCCTATCCTATCCTCTATCCTACCCTATCCTCTATCCCACCCTGCCCTCTATCCTATCCCATCCTCTATCCTATCCTATCCGCAATCCTATCCCATAATCTATCCTATCCTACCCTCTGTCCTACCCTATCCTCTATCCTATCCTATCCTCTATCCTATCCTGTCCTCAATCCTATCCCATACTCTATCCTATCCTATCCTCTATCCTATCCCATCCTATGTGCCATAATATCCTCTATCCTATCCTATCCGCTATCCTATCCTGTCCTCTATCGTATCCTATCCTCTAACCTATCCTGTATCCTATCCTATCCTCTATCCTATAATATCCTCTATCCAATCCTATCCTCTATCCTATCCTATCCTCAATCCTATCCTATCCTCTATCGTATCCTATCCTCTATCGTATCCTACCATCTATCCTATCCTATCCTCTATCCCATCCTATCGTCTACCCTATGCTATCCTCTATCCTATCCTATCCTCTATCCTATCCTATACTCTGTCCTATCCTACCCTCTGTCCTATCCTATCCTATATCCAATCCTATCCTCTATCCTATCCTGACCTCTGTCCTATCCTATACTATATCCTATACTATCCTCTATCCTATCCTCTATCCTATCCTATCCTCTATCCTATACCATCCTCTATCCTATCCTATCGTCTATCCTATAATATCCTCTATCCTATCCAATCTTCTATCCAATCTTCTATCCTATCCTCTATTCTATCCTCTAGCCTATCCTCTATCCTATCCTATCCCCTATCCTATCCTATCCTCTACCCTATCCTATCCTCTATCCTATCCTATCCTCTATCGTATCCTATCCTCTATCGTATCCTACCATCTATCCTATCCTATCCTTTATCCTATCCTATCCTCTACCCTATCCTATCCTCTATCCAATACTATACTCTATCCTATCCTATTCCTCTATCCTATCCTATACTCTATCCTATGCTATCCTCTATCCTATCCTATCCTCTATCTTATCCTATCCTCTATCCCATCCTATCCTCCATCCTATCCTATCCTCTATCGTATCCTCCATCCTATCCTATCCTATCCTCTATCCCACCCTATCCTCTATCCTATCGTATCCTCTATCCTATCCCATCCTCTATCCTATCCTATCCTCTAGCCTATCCTATCCTCTATCCTACGATATCCTCTATCCTATCCTCTATCCTATCCTCTATCCTATCCTACCCTCTGTCCTACCCTATCCTCAATCCTATCCCATACCGTATTATATCCTACCTTCTGTCCGATCCTATCCTCTATCATATCCTATCCTCTATCCCATCCTATCCTCCATCCTATCCTATCCTCTATCGTATCCTCCATCCTATCCTATCCTATCCTCTATCCTATCGTATCCTCTATTCTATCCAATCCTCTATCCTATCCTATCCTCTATCCAATCCTATTTTACACTCTATCCTATCCAATCCTCTATCCTATCCAATCCTCTATCCTATCCTATCCTCTATCCCATTCTATCCTCTATCCTATCCTATCCTCTATCCTATCCTATCCTCTATCCAATACTATACTCTATCCTATCCTATTCCTCTATCCTATGCTATCCTCTATCCTATCCTATCCTCTATCTTATCCTATCCTCTATCCCATCCTATCCTCCATCCTACCCTTTCCTCTATCGTATCCTCCATCCTATCCTATCCTATCCTCTATCCCATCCTATCCTCTATCCTATAGTATCCTCTATCCTATCCTATCCTCTATCCTATCCTATCCTCAATCCTACCCCATACCGTAATATATCCTACCTTCTGTCCGATCCGATCCTCTATCCTACCCTATCCTCTATCCCATCCTGTCCTCTATCCTATCCCATCCTCTATCCTATCCTATCCGCAATCCTATCCCATACTCTATCCTATCCTACCCTCTGTCCTACCCTATCCTCTATCCTATCCAATCTTCTATCCTATCCTCTATTCTATCCTCTAGCCTATCCTCTATCCTATCCTATCCTCTATCCTATCCTATCCTCTACCCTATCCTATCCTCTATCCTATCCTATCGTCTATCCTATAGTATCCTCTATCCAATCCCATCCTCTATCCTATAATATCGTCTATCCTATAATATCCTCTATCCTATCCTGTCCTATATCCTATAAAATCCTCTATCCTATCCTGTACTCTATCCTATCCTATCCTGTGTCCTATCCTATCCTCTACCCTATCCTATCCACTATCCCCTCCTATCCTCTATCCAATACTATACTCTATCCTATCCTATTCCTCTATCCTATCCTATACTCTATCGTATCCTATCCTTATCCTATCCTATCCTCTATCCTATTCTATCCTCTATCGTATCCTATCCTCTATCGTATCCTACCATCTATCCTATCCTATCCTCTATCCCATTCTATCCTCTATCCTATCCTATCCTCTATCCTATCCTATCCTCTATCCTATCCTATCCTCTATCCAATACTATACTCTATCCTATCCTATTCCTCTATCCTATGCTATCCTCTATCCTATCCTATCCTCTATCTTATCCTATCCTCTATCCCATCCTATCCTCCATCCTATCCTTTCCTCTATCGTATCCTCCATCCTATCCTATCCTATCCTCTATCCCATCCTATCCTCTATCCTATAGTATCCTCTATCCTATCCTATCCTCTACCGTATCCTACCATCTATCCTATCCTATCTTCTATCATATCCTATCCTCTGTCCTATCCTATCCTCTATCATATCCTATCCTCTATCCTATCCTATCCTCTACCGTATCCTACCATCTATCCTATACTATCCTCTATCATATCCTATCATCTACCGTATCCTACCATCTCTCCTATGCTATCTAATATCATATCCTATCCTCTGTTCCATCGTATCCTCTATCTTATCCTATCGTCTATCCGATCCTATCCTCCATCCTATCCTATCCTCTATCCTATACTATCCTCTATCCTATCCTATCTTCTACCATATCCTATCCTCTATTCTATCGTATCATCTATCCTATCCTATCCTCTATCCCATCCTATCCTCCATCCTATCCTATCATTTATCGTATCCTACCATCTATCCTATCCTATCCTCTATCATATCGTATCCTTTATCCTATCCTATCCTCGATCTTATCGTATCCTCTATCCCATCCTGTCCTCCAACCCATCTTATCCTCCATCCTATACTATCCTTTATCCTATCCTATCCACTATCCTATTCTATCCTCTATCGTATCCTATCCTCTATCGTATCCTACCATCTATCCTATCCTATCCTCTATCCAATCCTATGCTCCATCCTATCTTATCCTCTATCGTATCCTATCCTCTATCCAATCCTATCCTCTATCATATCCTATCCTCAATCGTATCCTATCCTCTATCTTATCGTATCCTCGATCCCATCCTATCCTCCATCCTATCCTATCCTATCCTCTATCCTATCCTATCCTCTATCCTATAGTATCCTCTATCCTATCCTATCCTCTATCCTATCCTATCCTCTATCCTATCCTATCCTCTATCCTATCCTATCCTCTATCCTATCCTATCCTCTATCCTATCCTATCCTCTATCCTATCCTATCCTCTATTATATATTATCCTCTATCCTATCCCATCCTCTATCCTATCCTATCCTCTATCCTATCCTATCCTCTATCCTATCCTATCCTATTCTCTATCCTATCCTATCCTCTATACTATCCTATCCTCTATCATATCCTATCCTCTATCCTATCCTATCCTGTATCCTATCCTATCCTCTATCCTATCCTATCCTCTATCCTATCCTATCCTGTATCATATCCTATCCTCTATCCTATCCTATCCTCTATCCTATTCTATCCTCTATCGTATCCAATCCTATATCCTATTCTCTATCCTATCCAATCCCCTATCCTATCCTATCCGCTATCCTATCCAATCCTATATCCTATCCTCTATCCTATCCTATCCTTTATCGTTTCCTATCCTCTATCCTATTAAATCCTATATCGTATCCTCTATCCTATCCTATCCTCTATCGTATCCTATCCTCTATCCTATCCTATCCTCTATCCTATCCTATCCTCTATCCTATCCTATCCTCTATCCTATATTATCTTCTATCCTATCCTATCCTCTATCCCATCCTATCCTCCATCTTATCATATGCTCTATCCTATACTATCCTCTATCCTATCCTATCCTCTATCCTATCCTATCTTCTATCTTATCATATCCTCTATCCGATCCTATCCTCCATCCTATCCTATCCTCTATCCTTAACTATCCTCTATCCTATCCTATTCAATATCCTATCCTATTATCTATCCTATCCTATCCTGTATCCTATCCAATAATCTATCCTTTCCTATCCTCTATACTCTCCTCTATCGTATCCTATCCTCTATCGTATCCTACCATCTATCCTATCCTATCCTCTATCCTATCCTATCCTCTATCTCATCCTATCCTCTACTCCATCCTATGCTCCATCCTATCCTATCCTCTATCCTATACCACCCTCTATCCAATCCTATCCTCTATCCTATCCTATCCTCTATCCTATCCTATCCTCTATCCTATCCTATCCTCTATCCTATCCTATCCTCTATCCTATCCTATCCTCTATCCTATCCTATCCTCTATTATATATTATCCTCTATCCTATCCCATCCTCTATCATATCCTATCCTCTATCCTATCCTATCCTCTATCCTATCCTATCCTATTCTCTATCCTATCCTATCCTCTATCCTATCCTATCCTCTATCATATCCTATCCTCTATCCTATCCTATCCTGTATCCTATCCTATCCTCTATCCTATCCTATCCTCTATCCTATCCTATCCTGTATCATATCCTATCCTCTATCCTATCCTATCCTCTATCCTATTCTATCCTCTATCCTATCCAATCCTATATCCTATTCTCTTTCCTATCCAATCCCCTATCCTATCCTATCCGCTATCCTATCCAATCCTATATCCTATCCTCTATCCTATCCTATCCTTTATCGTTTCCTATCCTCTATCCTATTAAATCCTATATCGTATCCTCTATCCTATCCTATCCTCTATCGTATCCTATCCTCTATCCTATCCTATCCTCTATCCTATCCTATCCTCTATCCTATCCTATCCTCTATCCTATATTATCTTCTATCCTATCCTATCCTCTATCCCATCCTATCCTCCATCTTATCATATCCTCTATCCTATACTATCCTCTATCCTATCCTATCCTCTATCCTATCCTATCTTCTATCTTATCATATCCTCTATCCGATCCTATCCTCCATCCTATCCTATCCTCTATCCTTAACTATCCTCTATCCTATCCTATTCAATATCCTATCCTATTATCTATCCTATCCTATCCTGTATCCTATCCAATAATCTATCCTTTCCTATCCTCTATACTCTCCTCTATCGTATCCTATCCTCTATCGTATCCTACCATCTATCCTATCCTATCCTCTATCCTATCCTATCCTCTATCTCATCCTATCCTCTATCCTATTCTACCCTCTATCCAACCCTATCCTCTATCCTATCCTATCCTCTATCCAATCCTATCCTCTATCGTATCCTATCCTCTATCCTATTCTATCCTCAATCGTACCCTATCCTCTATCGTATCCTACTATCTATCCTATCCTATCCTCTATCCCATCCTATCCTCTATCCTATCCTATCCTCTGTCGTATCCCATCCTCTATCGTAACCTATCCTCTATCCTATCCTATTCCTCTATCCTATGCTATCCTCTATCCTTTCCAATCCTCTGTCTCATGCTATCCTCTATGCAATCCTATCCTGTATCCTATACTACCCTCTATCCAATCCTATCCCCTATCCTTTCCTATCCTCTATCATATCCTATCCTCTATCCTATCCTATCCTCTATCTTATCATATCCTCTATCCCATCCTATCCTCCAACCTATCCTATCCTCTTTCCTATCCTATCCTATATCCAATTCTATCCTCTATCCTATCCTGACCTCTATCCTATCCTATACTATATCCTATACTATCCTCTATCCTATCCTCTATCCTATCCAATCTCCTATCCTACCCTCTATCCTATCCTATCCTTTATCCTAGCCAAGCCGCTATCCTATCCTTATCCTATCCTATCCTCAATACTATCCTATCCTCTACCCTATCCTATACTCTATCCTATCCTATCCTCTATCCTATACCATCCTCTATCCTATCCTATCGTCTATCCTATCGTCTATCCTATCGTATCCTCTATCCTATCCCATCCTCTATCTTATCCTATCCTCTACCCTATCCTATACTCTATCCTATACTATCCTGTATCCTATCCTATCCTCTATTACATAATATCCGCTATCCTATCCAATCCTCTATCCTATCCTCTATACTATCCTATCCTCAATCCTATCCTATTCCCTATCCTATCCTATCCTCTATCCTATCCTATCCTCTATCCTATCCAATAATCTATCCTATTCTATCGTTTATCCTATCCTATCCTCTAACCTATCCTATCCTCTATCCTATCCTATCCTGTATCCTATCGTATCCTCTATCCTATCCCATCCTCTATCCTATCCTATTCTGTATCCTATCGTATCCTCTATCCTATCCCATCCTCTATCCTATCCTATCGTCTATCCTATAATATCCTCTATCCTATCCTATCCTCTATCCTATAATATCCTGTATTCTATCCAATCCTCTATCCTATCCTATCCTCTATCCTATCCCATCCTCTATCCTATCCTATCGTCTATCCTATAATATCCTCTATCCTATCCTATCCTCTATCCTATAATATCCTGTATTCTATCCAATCATCTATCCTATCCTATCCTATATCCTATCCCATCCTCTATCCTATCCTATCGTCTATCCTATAATATCCTCTATCCTATCCTATCCTCTATCCTATAATATCCTGTATTCTATCCAATCCTCTATCCTATCCTATCCTCTATCGTATCATATCCTCTATCCTATCCTATCCTCTATCCTATCCTATCCTCTATCGTATCCTATTCTCTATCCTATCATATCCTCTATCATATCCTATCCTCTATCGTATCCTATCCTCTATCGTATCCTCTATCATATCCTATCCCCTATCCTATCCAATCCTCTATCCTATCCTTATCCTCTATCGTATCCTATCCTCTATCCTATCCTATCCTCTATCCTATCCTATCCTCTATCCTATCCTATCCTCTATCCTATCCTATCCTCCATCCTATCCTATCCTATCCTCTATCCTATCCTATCCTCTATCCTATCCTATCCTCTATCCTATCCTATCCTCTATCCTATCCTATCCTCTATCCTATCCTATCCTCTATCCTATCCTATCCTCTATCCTATCCTATCCTCTATCCTATCCTATCCTCTATCCTATCCTATCCTCTATCCTATTCTATCCTCTATCCTATCCTATCCTCTATCCTATCCTATCCTCTATCATATCCCATCCTCTATCCTATCCTATCCTCTATCCTATCCTATTCTCTATCCTATCCTATCCTCTATCCTATCCTATCCTCTATCCTATCCTATCCTCTATCCTATTAAATCCTATATCGTATCCTCTATCCTATCCTATCCTCAATCGTATCCTATCCTCTATCCTATCCTATCCTCTATCCTATCCTATCCTCTATCCTATCCTATCCTCTATCCTATCCTATCCTCTATCCTATCCTATCCTCTATTATATATTATCCTCTATCCTATCCCATCCTCTATCCTATCCTATCCTCTATCCTATCCTATCCTCTATCCTATCCTATCCTATTCTCTATCCTATCCTATCCTCTATCCTATCCTATCCTCTATCATATCCTATCCTCTATCCTATCCTATCCTGTATCCTATCCTATCCTCTATCCTATCCTATCCTCTATCCTATCCTATCCTGTATCATATCCTATCCTCTATCCTATCCTATCCTCTATCCTATTCTATCCTCTATTGTATCCAATCCTATATCCTATTCTCTATCCTATCCAATCCCCTATCCTATCCTATCCGCTATCCTATCCAATCCTATATCCTATCCTCTATCCTATCCTATCCTTTATCGTTTCCTATCCTCTATCCTATTAATCCTATATCGTATCCTCTATCCTATCCTATCCTCTATCGTATCCTATCCTCTATCCTATCCTATCCTCTATCCTATCCTATCCTCTATCCTATCCTATCCTCTATCCTATATTATCTTCTATCCTATCCTATCCTCTATCCTATCCTATCCTCTATCCTATCCTATCCTCTATCCTATCCTATCCTCTATCCTATCCTATTCTCTATCCTATCCTATCCTCTATCGTATCCTATCCTCTATCCTATTAAATCCTATATCGTATCCTCTATCCTATCCTATCCTCTATCGTATCATATCCTCTATCCTATCCTATCCTCTATCGTATCCTATTCTCTATCCTATCCTATCCTCTATCATATCCTATCCTCTATCGTATCCTATCCTCTATCGTATCCTCTATCATATCCTATCCTCTATCCTATCCAATCCTCTATCCTATCCTTATCCTCTATCGTATCCTATCCTCTATCCTATCCTATCCTCTATCCTATCCTTTCCTCTATCCTATCCTATTCTCTATCCTATCCTATCCTCTATCCTATCGTATCCTCTATCGTATCCTATCCTCTATCCTATTAAATCCTATATCGTATCCTCTATCCTATCCTATCCTCTATCCTATCCTATCCTCTATCCTATCCTATCCTCTATCCTATCCTATCCTCAATCGTATCCTATCCTCTATCCTATCCTATCCTCTATCCTATCCTATCCTCTATCCTATCCTATCCTCTATCCTATCCTATCCTCTATCCTATCCTATCCTCTATCCTATCCTATCCTCTATTATATATTATCCTCTATCCTATCCCATCCTCTATCCTATCCTATCCTCTATCCTATCCTATCCTCTATCCTATCCTATCCTATTCTCTATCCTATCCTATCCTCTATCCTATCCTATCCTCTATCATATCCTATCCTCTATCCTATCCTATCCTGTATCCTATCCTATCCTCTATCCTATCCTATCCTCTATCCTATCCTATCCTGTATCATATCCCATCCTCTATCCTATCCTATCCTCTATCCTATTCTATCCTCTATTCTATCCAATCCTATATCCTATTCTCTATCCTATCCAATCCCCTATCCTATCCTATCCGCTATCCTATCCAATCCTATATCCTATCCTCTATCCTATCCTATCCTTTATCGTTTCCTATCCTCTATCCTATTAAATCCTATATCGTATCCTCTATCCTATCCTATCCTCTATCGTATCCTATCCTCTATCCTATCCTATCCTCTATCCTATCCTATCCTCTATCCTATCCTATCCTCTATCCTATATTATCTTCTATCCTATCCTATCCTCTATCCTATCCTGTCCTCTATCCTATCCTATCCTCTATCCTATCCTATCCTCTATCCTATCCTATTCTCTATCCTATCCTATCCTCTATCGTATCCTATCCTCTATCCTATTAAATCCTATATCGTATCATCTATCCTATCCTATCCTCTATCGTATCATATCCTCTATCCTATCCTATCCTCTATCGTATCCTATTCTCTATCCTATCCTATCCTCTATCATATCCTATCCTCTATCGTATCCTATCCTCTATCCTATCCTATCCTCTATCCTATCCTATCCTCTATCCTATCCTATCCTCTATCCTATCCTATCCTCTATCCTATCCTATCCTCTATCCTATCCTATCCTCTATCCTATCCTATCCTCTATCCTATCGTATCCTCTATCCTATCCTATCCTCTATCCTATCCTATCCTCTATCCTATCCTATCCTCTATCCTGTATTATCCTCTATCCTATCCCATCCTCTATCCTATCCTATCCTCTATCCTATCCTATCCTCTATCCTATATTATCCTCTATCCTATCCTATCCTCTATCCTATCCTATCATCTATCCTATCGTATCCTCTATCGTATCCTATCCTCTATCCTATTAAATCATATATCGTATCCTCTATCCTATCCTATCCTCTATCCTATCCTATCCTCTATCCTATCCTATCCTCTATCCTATCCTATTCTCTATCCTATCCTATCCTCTATCCTATCCTATCCTCTATCATATCCTATCCTCTATCCTACCCTATCCTGTATCCTATCCTATCCTCTATCCTATCCTATCCTCTATCCTATCCTATCCTGTATCATATCCTATCCTCTATCCTATCCTATCCTTTATCGTATCCTATCCTCTATCCTATTAAATCCTATATCGGATCCTCTATCCTACCCTCTATCCTATATTATCCTCTATCCTATCCTATCCTCTATCCTATATTATCCTCTATCCTATCCTATCCTCTATCCTATCCTATCCTCTATCCTATCCAATCCTATATCCTATTCTCTATCCCATCCTATCCTCTATCCTATCCTATCCTTTATCGTATCCTATCCTCTATCCTATTAAATCCTATATCGGATCCTCTATCCTATCCTCTATCCTATCCTATCCTCTATCCTATATTATCCTCTATCCTATCCTATCCTCTATCCTATTCTATCCTCTATCCTATCAAATCCTATATCCTATTCTCTATCCTATCCAATCCCCTATCCTATCCTATCCGCTATCCTATCCAATCCTATATCCTATCCTCTATCCTATCCTATCCTTTATCGTATCCTATCCTCTATCCTATTAAATCCTATATCGTATCCTCTATCCTATCCTATCCTCTATCGTATCCTATCCTCTATCCTATCCTATCCTCTATCCTATCCTATCCTCTATCCTATCCTATCCTCTATCCTATCCTATCCTCTATCCTATCCTATTCTCTATCCTATCCTATCCTCTATCCTATCCTATCCTCTATCCTATCCTATCCTCTATCCTATCCTATCCTCTATCATATCCTATCGTCTATCCTATCCTATCCTCTATCCTATCCTTATCCTCTATCGAATCCTATCCTCTATCCTATCCTATCCTCTATCCTATCCTATCCTATCCTATCCTATCCTCTATCCTATCCTATCCTTTATCGTATCCTATCCTGTATCCTATTAAATCCTATATCGGATCCTCTATCCTATCCTATCCTCTATCGTATCCTATCCTCTATCTTATCCTATCCTCTGTCCTATCCTATCCTCTATCCTATCCTATCCTCTATCCTATATTATCCTCTATCCTATCCTATCCTCTATCCTATCCTATCCTCTATCCTATCCTATCCTCTATCCTATCCTTATCCTCTATCGTATCCTACCCTCTATCCTATCCCATCCTCTATCCTATCCTATCCTCTATCCTATCCTATCCTCTATCCTATCCTATCCTCTATCCTATCCTATTCTCTATCCTATCCTATCCTCTATCCTATCCTATCCTCTATCCTATCCTATCCTCTATAATATCCTATCCTGTATCCTATCCTATCCTCTATCCTATCCTATCCTCTATCCTATCGCATCCTGTATCATATAATATCCTCTATCCTATCCTATCCTCTATCCTATCCAATCCTATATCCTATTCTCCATCCTATCCAATCCCCTATCCTATCCTATCCGCTATCCTATCCAATCCTATATCCTATCCTCTATCCTATCCTATCCTCTATCCTATCCTATCCTCTATCCTATCCTATCCTCTATCCTATCCTTATCCTCTATCGTATCCTATCCTCTATCGTATCCTATCCTCTATCCTATCCTATCCTCTATCCTATCCTATCCTCTATCCTATCCTATCCTCTATCCTATCCTATCCTCTATCCTATCCTCTATCCTCTATCCTCTATCCTATCCTATCCTCTATCGTATCCTATCCTCTATCCCATTAAATCCTATATCATATCCTCTATCCTATCCTATCCTCTATCGTATCCTATCCTCTATCCTATCCTATCCTCTATCCTATCCTATCCTCTATCCTATCGTATCCTCTATCGTATCCTATCCTCTATCCTATTAAATCCTATATCGTATCCTCAATCCAATCCTATCCTCTATCCTATCCTATCCTCTATCCCATCCTATCCTCTATCCTATCCTATCCTCTATCGTATCCTATCCTCTATCCTATCCTATCCTCTATCCTATCCTATCCTCTATCCTATCCTATCCTGTATCATATCCTATCCTCTATCCTATCCTATCCTCTATCCTATTCTATCCTCTATCCTATCCAATCCTATATCCTATTCTCTATCCTATCCTATCCTCTATCGTATCCTATCCCCTATCCTATCCAATCCTCTATCCTATCCTACCCGCTATCCTATCCAATCCTATATCCTATCCTCTACCCTATCCTATCCTCTATCGTATCCTATCCTCTATCCTATTAAATCCTATATCCTATCCTCTATCCTATATTATCCTCTATCCTATCCCATCCTCTATCCTATCCTATCCTCTATCCTATATTATCCTCTATCCTATCCCATCCTCTATCCTATCCTATCCTCTATCCTATCCTATCCTCAATCCTATCCTTTCCTCTATCCTATCCTATTCTCTATCCTATCCTATCCTCTATCCTATCGTATCCTCTATCGTATCCTATCCTCTATCCTATTAAATCCTATATCGTATCCTCTATCCTATCCTATCCTCTATCCTATCCTATCCTCTATCCTATCCTATCCTCTATCCTATCCTATCCTCTATCCTATCCCATCCTCTATCCTATCCTATCCTCTATCCTATCCTATCCTCTATCCTATCCTATCCTCTATCCCATCCTATTCTCTATCCTATCCTATTCTCTATCCTATCCTATCCTCTATCATATCCTATCCTCTATCCTATCCTCTATCGTATCCTGTCCCCTATCCTATCCAATCCTCTATCCTATCCTATCCGCTATCCTATCCAATCCTATATCCTATTCTCTATCCTATCCTATCCTCTATCCTATCCTATCCTTTATCGTATCCTATCCTCTATCCTATTAAATCCTATATCGGATCCTCTATCCTATCCTATCCTCTATCGTATCCTGTCCCCTATCCTATCCAATCCTCTATCCTATCCTATCCGCTATCCTATCCAATCCTATATCCTATTCTCTATCCTATCCTATCCTCTATCCTATCCTATCCTTTATCGTATCCTATCCTCTATCCTATTAAATCCTATATCGGATCCTCTATCCTATCCTATCCTCTATCCTATCCTATCCTCTATCCTATCCTATCCTCTATCGTATCCTATCCTCTATCCTATCCTATCCTGTATCCTATCCTATCCTCTATCCTATCCTATCCTCTATCCTATCCTATCCTCTATCGTATCCTATCCTCCATCCTATCCTATCCTCTATCCTATATTATCCTCTATCCTATCCCATCCTCTATCCTATCCTATCCTCTATCCTATCCTATCCTCTACCCTATCCTATCCTCTATCCTATCCTATCCTCTATCCTATTAAATCTTATATCGTATCCTCTATCATATCCTATCCTCTATCCTATCCTATCCTCTATCCTATCCTTATCCTCTATCGTATCCTATCCTCTATCCTATCCCATCCTCTATCCTATCCTATCCTCTATCCTATCCTATCCTCTATCCTATCCTATCCTCTATCCTATCCTATTCTCTATCGTATCCTATCCTCTATCCTATCCTATCCTCTATCATATCCTATCCTCTATCCTATCCTATCCTGTATCCTATCCTATCCTCTATCATGTCCTATCCTCTATCCAATCCTATCCTGTATCATATCCTATCCTCTATCCTATCCTATCCTCTATCCTATTCTATCCTCTATCCTATCCAATCCTATATCCTATTCTCTATCCTATCCAATAACCTATCCTATCCTATCCGCTATCCTATCCAATCCTATATCCTATCCTCTATCCTGTCCTATCCTTTATCGTATCCTATCCTCTATCCTATTAAATCCTATATCCTATCCTTTCCTCTATCCTATCCTATTCTCTATCGTATCCTATCCTCTATCCTATTAAATCCTATATCGTATCCTCTATCCTATCCTATCCTCTATCCTATCCTATCCTCTATCCTATCCTATCCTCTATCCTATCCCATCCTCTATCCTATCCTATCCTCTATCATATCCTATCCTCTATCCTATCCTATCCTCTATCGTATCCTATCCCCTATCCTATCCAATCCTCTATCCTATCCTATCCGCTATCCTATCCAATCCTATATCCTATTCTCTATCCTATCCTATCCTCTATCCTATCCTATCCTTTATCGTATCCTATCCTCTATCCTATTAAATCCTATATCGGATCCTCTATCCTATCCTATCCTCTATCGTATCCTATCCTCTATCCTATCCTATCCTCTATCCTATCCTATCCTCTATCCTATCCTATCCTCTATCCTATATTATCCTCTATCCTATCCTATCCTCTATCCTATCCTATCATCTATCCTATCCTATCCTCTATCCTATCCTATCCTCTATCCTATCCTATCCTCTATCCTATCCTATCCTCTATCCTATCCTATCCTCTATCCTATCCTATCCTCTATCCTATCCTATCCTCTATCATATCCTATCCTCTATCCTATTAAATCCTATATCGTATCCTCTATCCTATCCTATCCTCTATCGTATCCTATCCTCTATCCTATCCTACCCTCTATCCTATCCTATCCTATCCTCTATCCTATCCTATTCTCTATCCTATCCTATCCTCAATCCTATCCTATCCTCTATCCTATCCTATCCTCTATCATATCCTATCCTCTATCGTATCCTATACTCTATCCTATTAAATCCTATATCGTATCCTCTATCCTATCCTATCCTCTATCGTATCCTATCCTCTATCCTATCCCATCCTCTATCCTATCCTATCCTCTATCCTATCCTATCCTCTATCCTATCCTATCCTCTATCCTATCCTATTCTCTATCGTATCCTATCCTCTATCCTATCCTATCCTCTATCATATCCTATCCTCTATCCTATCCTATCCTCTATCCTATCCTATCCTCTATCCTATCCTATCCTCTATCCTATTAAATCCTATATCGTATCCTCTATCATATCCTATCCTCTATCCTATCCTATCCTCTATCCTATCCTTATCCTCTATCGTATCCTATCCTCTATCCTATCCCATCCTCTATCCTATCCTATCCTCTATCCTATCCTATCCTCTATCCTATCCTATCCTGTATCCTATCCTATCCTCTATCCTATCCTATCCTCTATCCTATCCTATCCTCTATCCTATCCTATCCTCTATCCTATCCTATCCTCTATCCTATCCTATCCTCTATCCTATCCCATCCTCTATCCTATCCTATCCTCTACCCTATCCTATCCTCTATCCTATCCTATCCTCTATCCTATCCTATCCTCTATCCTATCCTATCCTCTATCCTATCCTATCCTCTATCCTATCCCATCCTCTATCCTATCCTATCTTCTATCCTATCCTATCCTCTATCCTATCCTATCCTCTATCCCATCCTATTCTCTATCCTATCCTATCCTCTATCCTATCCTATCATCTATCATATCCTATCCTCTATCCTATCCTATCCTGTATCCTATCCTATCCTCTATCCTATCCTATCCTCTATCCTATCCTATCCTCTATCCTATCCTATCCTCTATCCTTTCCTATCCTCTATCCTATATTATCCTCTATCCTATCCCATCCTCTATCCTATCCTATCCTCTATCCTATATTATCCGCTATCCTATCCCATCCTCTATCCTATCCTATCCTCTATCCTATCCTATCCTCTATCCTATCCTTTCCTCTATCCTATCCTATTCTCTATCCTATCCTATCCTCTATCCTATCGTATTCTCTATCGTATCCTATCCTCTATCCTATTAAATCCTATATCGTATCCTCTATCCTATCCTATCCTCTATCCTATCCTATCCCCTATCCTATCCTATCCTATATCCTATCCTCTATCCTATCCTATCCTCTATCCTATCCTATCCTCTATCCTATCCCATCCTCTATCCTATCCTATCCTCTATCCTATCCTATCCTCTATCCTATATTATCCTCTATCCTATCCTATCCTCTATCCTATCCTATCCTCTATCCTATCCTATCCCCTATCCTATCCTATCCTCTATCCTATCCTATCCTCTATCCTATCCTATCCTCTATCCCATCCTATTCTCTATCCTATCCTATCCTCTATCCTATCCTATCCTGTATCATATCCTATCCTCTATCCTATCCTATCCTGTATCCTATCCTATCCTCTATCCTATCCTATCCTCTATCCTATCCTATCCTGTATCATATCCTATCCTCTATCCTATCCTATCCTCTATCCTATTCTATCCTCTATCCTATCCAATCCTATATCCTATTCTCTATCCTATCCAATAACCTATCCTATTCTATCCGCTATCCTATCCAATCCTATATCCTATCCTCTATCCTATCCTATCCTTTATCGTATCCTATCCTCTATCCTATTAAATCCTATATCGTATCCTCTATCCTATCCTATCCTCTATCGTATCCTATCCTCTATCGTATCCTATCCTCTATCCTATCCTATCCTCTATCCTATCCTATCCTCTATGCTATCCTATCCTCTATCCTATATTATCCTCTATCCTATCCCATCCTCTATCCTATCCTATCCTCTATCCTATCCTATCCTCTATCCTATCCTATCCTCTATCCTATCCTATCCTCTATCCTATCCTATTCTCTATCCTATCCTATCCTCTATCCTATCCTATCCTCTATCCTATCCTATCCTCTATCCTATCATATACTCTATCCTATCCTATCCTCTATCCTATCCTATCCTCTATCCTATCCTATCCTCTATCCTATCCTATCCTCTATCCTATCCTATCCTCTATCCTATCCTATCCTCTATCGTATCCTATCCTCTATCCTATCCTATCCTCTATCCTATCCTATTCTCTATCCTATCCTCTATCCTATTAAATCCTATATCGTATCCTCTATCCTATCCTATCCTCTATCGTATCCTATCCTCTATCCTATCCTATCCTCTATCCTATCCTATCCTCTATCCTATCCTATTCTCTATCCTATCCTATCCTCTATCCTATCCTATCCTCTATCCTATCCTATCCTCTATCCTATCCTATCCTCTATCCTATCCTATCCTGAATCCTATCCTATCCTCTATCCTATCCTATCCTCAATCATATCCTATCCTCTATCGTATTCTATCCTCTATCGTATCCTATACTCTATCCTATTAAATCCTATATCGTATCCTCTATCCTATGCTATCCTCTATCGTATCATATCCTCTATCCTATCCTATCCTCTATCCTATCCTATCCTCTATCCTATCCTATCCTCTATCCTATCCTATCCTCAATCCTATCCTATCCTCTATCCTATCCTATCCTCTATCGTATCCTATCCTCCATCCTATCCTATCCTCTAACCTATATTATCCTCTATCCTATCCCATCCTCTATCCTATCTTATCCTCTATCCTATCCTATCCTCTATCCTATCCTATCCTCTATCCTATTCTATCCTCTATCCTATTAAATCCTATATCGTATCCTCTATCATATCCTATCCTCTATCCTATCCTATCCTCTATCCTATCCTTATCCTCTATCGTATCCTATCCTCTATCCTATCCCATCCTCTATCCTATCCTATCCTCTATCCTATCCTATCCTCTATCCTATCCTATCCTCTATCCTATCCTATTCTCTATCCTATCCTATCCTCTATCCTATCCTATCCTCTATCATATCCTATCCTCTATCCTATTCTATCCTGTATCCTATCCTATCCTCTATCCTATCCTATACTCTATCCTATCCTATCCTGTATCATATCCTATCCTCTATCCTATCCTATCCTCTATCCTATTCTATCCTCTATCCTATCCAATCCTATATCCTATTCTCTATCCTATCCAATCCCCTATCCTATCCTATCCGCTATCCTATCCAATCCTATATCCTATCCTCTATCCTATCCTATCCTTTATCGTATCCTATCCTCTATCCTATTAAATCCTATATCGTATCCTCTATCCTATCCTATCCTCTATCGGATCCTATCCTCTATCCTATCCTATCCTCTATCCTATCCTATCCTCTATCCTATCCTATCCTCTATCCTATATTATCCTCGATCCTATCCTATCCTCTATCCTATCCTATCCTCTATCCTATCCTATCCTCCATCCTATCCTATCCTCTAACCTATATTATCCTCTATCCTATCCCATCCTCTATCCTATCTTATCCTCTATCCTATCCTATCCTCTATCCTATCCTATCCTCTATCCTATTCTATCCTCTATCCTATTAAATCCTATATCGTATCCTCTATCATATCCTATCCTCTATCCTATCCTATCCTCTATCCTATCCTTATCCTCTATCGTATCCTATACTCTATCCTATTAAATCCTATATCGTATCCTCTATCCTATCCTATTCTCTATCGTATCCTATCCTCTATCCTATCCTATCCTCTATCATATCCTATCCTCTATCCTATCCTATCCTCTATCCTATCCTATCCTCTATCCTATCCTATCCTCTATCCTATCCTTATCCTCTATCGTATCCTATCCTCTATCCTATCCCATCCTCTATCCTATCCTATCCTCTATCCTATCCTATCCTCTATCCTATCCTATCCTCTATCCTATCCTATCCTCTATCCTATCCTATCCTCTATCCTATCCTATCCTCTATCCTATCCTATCCTGTATCCTATCCTATCCTCTATCCTATCCTATCCTCTATCCTATCCTATCCTCTATCCTATCCTATCCTCTATCCTATCCTATCCTTTTTTTTGTATTAAAATTTCCTCTTTATTTATCAATTTCTTGTACAATCATTACAATTACCATTACAATTACATATCCTTTCGCAATACACTTCTTACATTGACATATTGTTTGTTTCTCCGCTCTTAACACATGCATCTCTTTCTCTCTTACACTCTTCTCTCTTGCCGCTCTCTTAGTAGGTTATTCTTCGTTTTTATTATCTTTACCGTTACATTCTTACTTTTATTCCATTCATTCCACTGCGCTCCTCACTCACTCAAACTCTCACAAATTGTTCGCACGCATCTACCATTTTAATTTCGTTCCTTCATTCATTCATCTGCCTTCCACCCTCATACATCACTCTTACTAATTTTTCACACTCATCCAACACTTTAATTTCATTCCTTTCTCTGCATCGCACCCTCATACAGAACGCTTACAGATTGTTTGCACTCATCCAACATTGTAATTTCATTGATTCGTCTACCTTCCACGCTCATACAACACGCTTACCTATTGTTTCGCTCATCCAGCACTTTAATTTCATTCATTCCTTTCTCTGCCTCACACTCCCATACAGATCGCTTACAAATTGTTTGCACTCATCCAGCATTGTAATTTCATTCCTTAATCTACCTTCCACACTCATACAACACGCTTACATATTGTTTCGCTCATCCAGCACTTTAATTTCATTCATTCCTTTCTCTGCATCACACTCTCATACAGATCGCTTACAACTTGTTTGCACTCATCCAACCTTGTAATTTCATTCATTCATCTACCTTCCACACTCATACAACACGCTTCCCTATATTTTTTTTTTTTTTTTTTTGCGCTCATCCGCCGCTTTAGTTTCATTCCTTCCTCTGAATCACCCGCTCATACATGTCTCATACAGATTGTTTGCACACTATTGACCCTTTATTTGTTTTCATTCTTCTGGTTGCCGCCTTCATAAACGGCGTTTTTAACTACTCTGTACGTATTATCAATTTACATATTTACATCTTATCCTACCTTATCCTACCTTATCCTAACTTATCCTATCTATCCTAACTACTTTTCTTTGGCTTCCTAAGCCAGAAGGAGACAAAAGAAAAAGGAAAAAAGAAAAAAGAAACCAAAGCAAAGATAAGAACGAACTAAAAAGAAATTTGAAAAAAGAAAAAGAAGAAATTGGAAAAAGAAAAAGAGAAGAGAAAAAGAAGAAAGCAAAAGAAAAAACATATATAAGGAAATGATAAAAAGAAACTAAAAATACATTTAGATAAAAAATAAAAATAGATAGAAAATAACTAAAAAATAGAAAATAGAGCGGAGGGGCGAAGGTAAGGAGTGGGCTTACCTCCCCTCTTCCTCCCACCCCCCCTTTTTGTCCCTCTGGTAAGATCTCCTATTATCTCCCTTTCGACTCGTATCTCTTGAGTCCCTTACACCTTATCTTAGTCCTTTCACCCTGTAGGGTCCTTATTGCGCAGAGGGAGGGTGTGGGAGGGTTCTGTTTCACCCTGGGGGGTGAACCTCTGTTCCCCTATCCAGTTTTTGGTTTCTCATCGCCTCTCCCTCACACCCCCGTCCTCATCTCTGGTAATCTCTACCATAAGTAGACCCTTTAGGCCTTCGTTATTTGCCTTTGCATCTGTGTTCCCTTGTATCTTACCTCCCTTCCCTCTTTTCCCTTTCCCTGATCTCCCGTCCTTTCCTTCCCTTCTCCTTCTCTTCCTGTTCACCGTTTTACCCTTATTACTATATTAATATTTCTTCTTCTTATTTTCTCTCATTATCCCCTTCTCTCTTCTCTATTCTCTATCCGTCTTCGCTACGCGATTTCCCTACATTAGTTTTCCGTTTCTCTCCTTTCTCATTTGTATTCTCTCATTTGTCTTATACTAGGCGGGTCTTCCTGAAAAACAGAGTTCCTTTTCCTAGTTATCTTTTTCTTATTTCCCCCTTTTTTTTTTTTTTTTTTTTTTTGACGTTAATATTATTCTAAACCCCTTTTATTTTCATCCTTTCTATTTTATTTCTTCTTTTATCTTTTCCCCTCTATTTTCTATCTTGGTACCTATTCCCTGTGTCTCTGTTTTTCTTGGGAGTTCCTTCCTTGTGTTCGTCCTCTCTTCTTTATTCCCTAATATCCTTCCTATCCTTTCTCGGGAACACTTCAGCTAAGATAGAGTTTCTTATTACTTCTACCGATTCTCTTTTCTCCTGTGTATTCAGTTAGCAATTATCTCATTTTATTCTGATTCCCTATTTTCTTATTGAGGGTTTTTTCCTTCCTTTGATTTTCTTTCCTATTTTCTTATTATCTCTATCTTACTTGAAGCTTTCCCTTCCTGTTCTTATTTTACCCCCTCTCCTGTACCTCCCTCCAGGGGTTCTTTTCCCTCTTCTCTACTACTATCTCTCTTCTTCCCTCCTTTCGTTCCTATTTTGGCTTCTGCCTCAGCCCCCCTCTGGATACGTCGGGTGGTCCTCCGACTGGGAGGAAGGAGGGTGAGATTGGGGGAGAGATAATACCGGGAGCACTGTCCTCTGCCGCTCGGAGTTTCCTTCTCCATACTTGCTGCGACCTCCTCGGCCTGGACCTGCTTTCCAGCTTTTACACAGGCTTCCGGGTGCCGCAGCTTCGATGTTTCTGGTCCCTTCTTGCTGGCTTCTTCCCTGGGCTCCCCTCTCATCATCTCCCCCTCTCTCCCCCTCCCTTCCCCTGCACCCGACTTTTCCGGGGAAGCTGAAAACAGAAACAACTATCATTCCTCCTTCTTTACGTTGTTCTCCTTTATTTACATCTCATTACTTATTTTATATTTATAGTTATTTATAGATCCCTTCTTCTTTCCGTATCTCCTGACTCTAGGTCCGCCTGGATATCTCTTAAAGTGGGAGTTTCTCCCGCCATCTTCTCCCTCCTTCTCTCTTCCTCCTCCTTCCTTTTCATTACCCTTCTGCAAAATCCTTCAAAAGCTATCCAGTTCTCTCCTTTTTTAACGCTCTCTTCCATCAGTTTTTCGATCGTCAGTCTATCTCTCCTTATTTTTATACTTTCAAGCATCTCTCTCCTTTCTTCTTCCCACTCCTCGCAATCTATTATAGTATGCTCCGGGGTATCCGGACAATTCTGGTGGTACCAGCACTCCCCTGTTTCCGATTTCCCTATTCTTTCCCTATAAGTGTTAAAAACCCCATGTCCGGTTAGTACTTGTGTTACGTAAAAACTCAATTGCCCGTATTTCCTTTTTCTCCATTTAACTATATTAGGGATTAGGCGGTACGTCCACCTGCCCACCACCTCCCTTTCCCACTCCCTCTGCCATAAGATGTCGGTTATGTCCTTCATCCTCCTCCTTATCCAAATTTTTACGGATTTTTTAAGGCTTTCCTCACCCTCTTCCTCCTCTAATTCCAATCTTAGGCCCTCCAGAATCTCGTGTATGGTCCCTAGGTTTCTCCCCTCTCTGCATAGGGTTTTTATATTGTCTATGTTCTCCTCTTTTAATATTTGGTTTTCAATCTGGAATAGCTGTTTCCTTTCCTGGATTTTTAAATGCCAGGGTGTTATGCCTGCTAGTACACACAGCGTTTCCTGTGGTACAGTCCTATATGCCGACACCACCCTTCCCAGGCCCAATTTTTGAGTTTTCCTTAATGTGTTTTTATTGCGGTTTGCTAAGGCCCCTTCCGCCCATACTGGGGCTCCATATAAAACTATCGCTTCGAGCGTCATATAGAATAGCCTTCTAACAGCCTGGCTAGTCCTTTTACCATTTGTCATTAGACTGCTTAATACAGTCATCGTCTTTATGGCCTTATTTGTGGCGTCCTCTATGTGTTTCTTAAAGTTCTTCTTTTCGTCAAAAGTTACTCCTAAATATTTTAAAAACGGACTCGGCTTTATTTTCGTCCCACCTATTCGGATTTCTAGCCCCCCCTCTATTTTTTTTTGATTCATCAGCATAATCTCCGTTTTTTGTTCCGCAAGGGATAGTCCTTTTCTCTTCATCCATTTCCTCGTATCTTCTACGACTCTCTCAATCCTCTTCCTTAATCCATTAATCGTTGATGCTTGTATCGTAATAATTATGTCATCCGCAAAAGCATATTTGCTGGTCATTTCCGGGTTTTCTCTTTTCAGGAGATCGTCATACACCAAGTTCCACATAAACGGTCCCAATACCGACCCCTGTGGAACCCCCATTTTCATTTCTCTCCAAATTGTTTCGTCCGAATTTTTGTAGCATATTGTCCTTTCGTTAAAATAATCCTGCATTAGCCTCGTCAGATAGTCACTAAAACCTCTCATTTTCATTTGCTCTATTATCGTATCCCATCTTAGGGTGTTAAAAGCATTCCTGACGTCCAGAGCTATCATAACCCCGAATCTCTGTTTATTGGTTGCTGTCCATGCGTCTTCTGCTACCTTGGTCATGGCGTGGACCGTTGACCTTCCTTTCACAAATCCGTATTGGTTTTTGTCAAACGATTCCCTCCCCATTTCCTTCTCCAATCTATCTCTTGTGATGTATTCCATCATTTTCGCTATCGCGTCTATTACACATATTGGTCGGTACGCCGAGGGTTCCTCCGGATTTTTCCCCGGCTTTCTGAGGAGGATCGTCCTGGCCTTCTTCCATTCTCCCGGTATTCTCCCCCTTTCGAAAATTCCATTGAACAGAGCCTGGAATCTATCCGGTCTCCTCTCCGCTAATTTTTTTATTATCTCCGGAATCATCCCGTCCAATCCCGCCGCCTTATTTGGTTTTAGATTCTTAGCTGCTCTAAGAATTTCTTCCATCGTTATCCTGGGTATTTCTTCTCTTTCTCTCTCTCTCTCTTCCCTTACCTCTTGGTTCATCTCTCTCATTTCACCCCTTTCCCCTTCTCTATTCCTCGTATTTTCTTCTCTTTCGTTTGCCGCCTCCTTTCCCCCGTCTGAGGGGAACAGTTCCTTTAATACTTCCTTAGCCATTTCCGTTGATATATTTGCCGGGGGTGTGTCGGGTTTGACTTGCCTAATCACCGTTTTGTAGGGTTTTCCCCATGGGTCTTTATTTATTGTCTCGCATAGTTCCTTCCATTTTCTCTCTTTTTCCTTCGCTATGAGTCTTTGAAGTACTCTTTTACTTTTCTTATATAAGAAATTTATTATTTCCTCCATGTCCCGTTTTCCTTTTTTCCTGTATCTTTGCACTTTTCTTCTTAGATTGTTTGTTTTGCTCCTTTGTTCTCTTATTTCATCGTTCCACCATATATTTGCCTTTTTCTTTTTTCCTTCTCCCGTTTTTATTTTTTCGAAAGCTCTCTCACATATTTCGGGGAGCGCACCTAGGAATTTTTTTTCTTCCTCTTCTCGATACTTTTCTTGAGTTATCAGTCTTTTCTCTCTCCAAATTTCGTCTGCTATTTCTATGCTTTTTTCTAAGCCGGCTTTCGTCACCCTCCATCTGAAAACACATGCATTAATATCTTCAACTACCTCTTTACTTACCATCCTTATTTTTGTCAATAAATATTTGTGATCGGAGGCTGACTCCACGTCTATTATATTTGTTACGGTTTCCCTGTCCCTTGTCAGGTCCCTCGTCACTGCAATGAAGTCAAGATTTGACTTTACTTGTCCCTTTTCGTAAGTATGACCCCCCTCCGGTTTGATCGGTGTCAGGCCCCACTCGAGAAATCTGTCCAGCAGGATACTCCCTTTGTCATTTTGCTCCTTGGACCCCCAACTCGGTGATTTTGCGTTGAAATCTCCTCCAACGCAGATGCTCCTCCCCTTTCTTCTTTCCTTGCTGATGAATTCTGATAATATACTAAGCCTGTAAGCATATTCGTCAGTTGACATGTTTGGAGATATATATATACTTATATAAGTTTCTTTATTAATTTTTATTGCTACGAAATCTTCATCTATCACGTCTCCGTCCTCTAGTCTTTTCTTTCCCTTCAAGTCGCAGGTCCATATAGCGGCGGTCCCCTTTTTTGAATAGATCCAGTTTCCCGGATTAAAAAGTGGCTCCGCTATTAATACTATATTCGCATTTAGGTCAATTGCTGTTTGCATTAGCAAGTAATGCGCAAGTCGGCAATGGTTTAAATTTATCTGTAAAATATCCATATTTATTAGTTTTTACCCTCTGCCAGCCCCAACACATATTTTTTATATTGCGGGCATCCCACTGCTCCCGCCACATGTTCCGCCTTTACCGCAGGAATGCCAGCTCTAATGCAAAGGATGTAGCTTTTCATCGCCTCACATCCGTTGATTTGGTGTCCTACTTTGCCACATCTTCTGCAGAGTTCTTTCCCCTGTATTTCCAACTTGCAGTTATATGATAGATGCCCGAAGTCGTGGCATTTAAAGCATCTCACGAGGTTCTGCGTTCTCCTCATTTTACATGCCGTGTACCCTACCCTCACTTTATTTTCTTCGCCTATTTTCTCTAACATCCCCGTTGGAACTGTTATTATCGCAGTTTTCGTTCCTCCGTATCCAAAACGGACTGTTTTTACCTCTATTTCGCTATTTTCAATTTGTAGCGCCTTGGCAATTTCGTTCCTTACCTCTTCCCGTTCCAATGTCGGGTCAATGTCCCTTACCTCGTAAAAAATTTTTGGTGCCACTCTTTTAATTTTGTGTTCTTCCCCTAGGACCTCCTTTACCGCTTTCTCCAGATTTACCCCCTCGCGTCCCTTCTCCATCTCTATTATAAGGTCCCCTCCCCTTGATTTCCTCACAGTTTGTATCCCCTCTATCTTGTTTCCCGCCTTATCCTTTATTTGTTTGAATAGGTCTGCAAATGTCCTATTTTCCGTCGCTTTGACTATTACTGCCTCATTTTTTGGTCCTACCGGAGGCTTCCTTTTCTCCCCCTTCTCCTCTTTTTCTCTTCTCGCTTTCTCTACCCCCTCTTCCTCATTTCCCTTGCTGCTCCTAACTGATTTTCCCCCTCTATTCTTGTTTCTGTTCACCACCACCCAGTTGCTCTCCCCTTTTTCATTAACTTCCTTATTTCCTTCCATTCTCGTCCCCTCCTTTTCCGTCTCTGTCCTATCTACCCCCCTTTGTCCCTCTTCTCCTTCTGTTTCATCCTCCCTCCCGTCTGTTTCCCACTGTTTCGTTCTGCTCTTCCTTTGTTGCCTATATTCCCTATGCTTTCTGTCTATATTTCCTTCCCCCATCTTTCCCCTATTCTCGAGACAAGGGGAACTTTGCGTCCCCTGCTCCCTTATCTGTAGTGCCTTTTTTAGCTTTTGATTTTCCACCCTTAATCCAATACTTATGACTCTCGTCAAAGCTGCCTCTAGTTGTCTATCCGCTTGTGCAGCATGTTTCACAATGTTTGCCCTGAAAAGTTCACTATTTTCTATCGTGTATCCCCTTACCTCTCTCGTGGAGTTCCTAGTTTTCCTCAGGAGGTGTTCCAGTTCCTTGATCTCCTCGAACACATCTCCCTCCTCTCCTTTTCTGTATGTTTCCTCCTCCGCACCCGAATCGCTTATATGAACTATCGGTTCCATGCTTACTATTTCCGGTTTTTCTACCACCTTTTTCCTTTTACTTTTTGTTATTCTTAGTCCTTCACACGATCTCGAGTCTATCGAGTCCGTATCTGTTTCGTTTCCGCTAGTCCTGTCCCTTTTTTCCGCCAATTTCTCCCCTAAGTGCACGAACGGTCCGCTTTTTACGTTTTTCCCCATTTTCTCCATTTTTCTGGGGGCGTCCGGAGTTAAGAATACCTCCATTTCCCCCCCTCCCTTGTTTCTATCCCCCCCTCCCTTATCGCTTTGTTTTTTCGGGCTGTGCCGAATCATATTTTGTAATTATTTCTTTCCTCTTTCTTTTATTTCTTAACCTGATCGTTATTCCTAAGTCCTAAATCTTAATCCTACCCCTATCCTATTTTACTGATAATATCACTAAAACCAGTATTACTATCTAGCTAAAACTAAAACCTAAACACTTGCACTATACTACTACTTAATATTAATAATTTTATTGTCGCTGTACACTTCTTAACAAATTTAATCTATTCTAAATTATTTACAATTACGCTAAAATGTTACTAATTATCCTCCTATTATTAATGTTGCTTAACCTAGGTCTAATTCTATTAATATTATAGCTAATCCTACTAATATTCTTATATCCAGTCTTTTGCTATACTAAACTCGCTCCTTTGTTGCGATTGGCTGCTCTTTCCCGATTGGCCAATCAGCTCGCTGTACCGGATCCCATGCGAGTTTGCCCCTCTAGTCAGCTCTTTATCCTTCTGCCTACGGTTGCCCTCCTGTGGCGCCCTCTCTTGCACAGAGTTTACACTCTTCACTCTCTATAGTTCGTGGCCGTTCTCAAACCACGTGGCCGTTACTCTTAGACTATAAAACCTTAATATATTCGCAATCCACGCACCGATTTTCCCGATTCAAAGCTCGGAAAACTCCTGCCGCGGTCGCGCACCTTCCCCAATCAATATTTTTCCTTTGAGTTCCCTCCTTCCCTCTTACAGGGCTCCTATACTGTTGAACTGTCGCCACGTGGGCCAACAGTCCTTCTCTCTCTTCTAACACACTTTTCGTATATTTTCTCACTGTCCTCACTTATAATTTATATTCCACCTCGTTTCGGGTTATTAGCCCTTCCACCGGTATCACTTCTATATATATACGTTCGCTAAAACCTCTAAAATCCTCGTAAGTTTGCGGAGCTCTCTAGATTCGTGTCACCTAGTGGCGCGTCCACAACCCTCCTCCATCCTATCCTATCCTCTATCCTATCCTATCCTCTATCCTATCCTATCCTCTATCCTATCCCATCCTCTATCCTATCCTATCCTCTACCCTATCCTATCCTCTATCCTATCCTATCCTCTATCCTATCCTATCCTCTATCCTATCCTATCCTCTATCCTATCCCATCCTCTATCCTATCCTATCTTCTATCCTATCCTATCCTCTATCCTATCCTATCCTCTATCCCATCCTATTCTCTATCCTATCCTATCCTCTATCCTATCCTATCATCTATCATATCCTATCCTCTATCCTATCCTATCCTGTATCCTATCCTATCCTCTATCCTATCCTATCCTCTATCCTATCCTATCCTCTATCCTATCCTATCCTCTATCCTATCCTATCCTCTATCCTATATTATCCTCTATCCTATCCTATCCTCTATCCTATCCTATCCTCTATCCTATCCTATCCTCTATCCTATATTATCCTCGATCCTATCCTATCCTCTATCCTATCCTATCCTGTATCATATCCTATCCTCTATCCTATCCTATCCTGTATCCTATCCTATCCTCTATCCTATCCTATCCTCTATCCTATCCTATCCTGTATCATATCCTATCCTCTATCCTATCCTATCCTCTATCCTATTCTATCCTCTATCCTATCCAATCCTATATCCTATTCTCTATCCTATCCAATAACCTATCCTATTCTATCCGCTATCCTATCCAATCCTATATCCTATCCTCTATCCTATCCTATCCTTTATCGTATCCTATCCTCTATCCTATTAAATCCTATATCGTATCCTCTATCCTATCCTATCCTCTATCGTATCCTATCCTCTATCGTATCCTATCCTCTATCCTATCCTATCCTCTATCCTATCCTATCCTCTATGCTATCCTATCCTCTATCCTATATTATCCTCTATCCTATCCCATCCTCTATCCTATCCTATCCTCTATCCTATCCTATCCTCTATCCTATCCTATCCTCTATCCTATCCTATCCTCTATCCTATCCTATTCTCTATCCTATCCTATCCTCTATCCTATCCTATCCTCTATCCTATCCTATCCTCTATCCTATCATATACTCTATCCTATCCTATCCTCTATCCTATCCTATCCTCTATCCTATCCTATCCTCTATCCTATCCTATCCTCTATCCTATCCTATCCTCTATCCTATCCTATCCTCTATCGTATCCTATCCTCTATCCTATCCTATCCTCTATCCTATCCTATTCTCTATCCTATCCTCTATCCTATTAAATCCTATATCGTATCCTCTATCCTATCCTATCCTCTATCGTATCCTATCCTCTATCCTATCCTATCCTCTATCCTATCCTATCCTCTATCCTATCCTATCCTCTATCCTATCCTATCCTCTATCCTATCCTATCCTCTATCCTATCCTATCCTCTATCCTATCCTATCCTCTATCCTATCCTATCCTCTATCCTATCCTATCCTGTATCCTATCCTATCCTCTATCCTATCCTATCCTCTATCCTATCCTATCCTCTATCCTATCCTATCCTCTATCCTATCCTATCCTCTATCCTATCCTATCCTCTATCCTATCCTATCCTCTATCCTATCCCATCCTCTATCCTATCCTATCCTCTACCCTATCCTATCCTCTATCCTATCCTATCCTCTATCCTATCCTATCCTCTATCCTATCCTATCCTCTATCCTATCCCATCCTCTATCCTATCCTATCTTCTATCCTATCCTATCCTCTATCCTATCCTATCCTCTATCCCATCCTATTCTCTATCCTATCCTATCCTCTATCCTATCCTATCATCTATCATATCCTATCCTCTATCCTATCCTATCCTGTATCCTATCCTATCCTCTATCCTATCCTATCCTCTATCCTATCCTATCCTCTATCCTATCCTATCCTCTATCCTATCCTATCCTCTATCCTATATTATCCTCTATCCTATCCTATCCTCTATCCTATCCTATCCTCTATCCTATCCTATCCTCTATCCTATATTATCCTCGATCCTATCCTATCCTCTATCCTATCCTATCCTGTATCATATCCTATCCTCTATCCTATCCTATCCTGTATCCTATCCTATCCTCTATCCTATCCTATCCTCTATCCTATCCTATCCTGTATCATATCCTATCCTCTATCCTATCCTATCCTCTATCCTATTCTATCCTCTATCCTATCCAATCCTATATCCTATTCTCTATCCTATCCAATAACCTATCCTATTCTATCCGCTATCCTATCCAATCCTATATCCTATCCTCTATCCTATCCTATCCTTTATCGTATCCTATCCTCTATCCTATTAAATCCTATATCGTATCCTCTATCCTATCCTATCCTCTATCGTATCCTATCCTCTATCGTATCCTATCCTCTATCCTATCCTATCCTCTATCCTATCCTATCCTCTATGCTATCCTATCCTCTATCCTATATTATCCTCTATCCTATCCCATCCTCTATCCTATCCTATCCTCTATCCTATCCTATCCTCTATCCTATCCTATCCTCTATCCTATCCTATCCTCTATCCTATCCTATTCTCTATCCTATCCTATCCTCTATCCTATCCTATCCTCTATCCTATCCTATCCTCTATCCTATCATATACTCTATCCTATCCTATCCTCTATCCTATCCTATCCTCTATCCTATCCTATCCTCTATCCTATCCTATCCTCTATCCTATCCTATCCTCTATCCTATCCTATCCTCTATCGTATCCTATCCTCTATCCTATCCTATCCTCTATCCTATCCTATTCTCTATCCTATCCTCTATCCTATTAAATCCTATATCGTATCCTCTATCCTATCCTATCCTCTATCGTATCCTATCCTCTATCCTATCCTATCCTCTATCCTATCCTATCCTCTATCCTATCCTATTCTCTATCCTATCCTATCCTCTATCCTATCCTATCCTCTATCCTATCCTATCCTCTATCCTATCCTATCCTCTATCCTATCCTATCCTCAATCCTATCCTATCCTCTATCCTATCCTATCCTCAATCATATCCTATCCTCTATCGTATCCTATCCTCTATCGTATCCTATACTCTATCCTATTAAATCCTATATCGTATCCTCTATCCTATGCTATCCTCTATCGTATCATATCCTCTATCCTATCCTATCCTCTATCCTATCCTATCCTCTATCCTATCCTATCCTCTATCCTATCCTATCCTCAATCCTATCCTATCCTCTATCCTATCCTATCCTCTATCGTATCCTATCCTCCATCCTATCCTATCCTCTAACCTATATTATCCTCTATCCTATCCCATCCTCTATCCTATCTTATCCTCTATCCTATCCTATCCTCTATCCTATCCTATCCTCTATCCTATTCTATCCTCTATCCTATTAAATCCTATATCGTATCCTCTATCATATCCTATCCTCTATCCTATCCTATCCTCTATCCTATCCTTATCCTCTATCGTATCCTATCCTCTATCCTATCCCATCCTCTATCCTATCCTATCCTCTATCCTATCCTATCCTCTATCCTATCCTATCCTCTATCCTATCCTATTCTCTATCCTATCCTATCCTCTATCCTATCCTATCCTCTATCATATCCTATCCTCTATCCTATTCTATCCTGTATCCTATCCTATCCTCTATCCTATCCTATACTCTATCCTATCCTATCCTGTATCATATCCTATCCTCTATCCTATCCTATCCTCTATCCTATTCTATCCTCTATCCTATCCAATCCTATATCCTATTCTCTATCCTATCCAATCCCCTATCCTATCCTATCCGCTATCCTATCCAATCCTATATCCTATCCTCTATCCTATCCTATCCTTTATCGTATCCTATCCTCTATCCTATTAAATCCTATATCGTATCCTCTATCCTATCCTATCCTCTATCGGATCCTATCCTCTATCCTATCCTATCCTCTATCCTATCCTATCCTCTATCCTATCCTATCCTCTATCCTATATTATCCTCGATCCTATCCTATCCTCTATCCTATCCTATCCTCTATCCTATCCTATCCTCCATCCTATCCTATCCTCTAACCTATATTATCCTCTATCCTATCCCATCCTCTATCCTATCTTATCCTCTATCCTATCCTATCCTCTATCCTATCCTATCCTCTATCCTATTCTATCCTCTATCCTATTAAATCCTATATCGTATCCTCTATCATATCCTATCCTCTATCCTATCCTATCCTCTATCCTATCCTTATCCTCTATCGTATCCTATACTCTATCCTATTAAATCCTATATCGTATCCTCTATCCTATCCTATTCTCTATCGTATCCTATCCTCTATCCTATCCTATCCTCTATCATATCCTATCCTCTATCCTATCCTATCCTCTATCCTATCCTATCCTCTATCCTATCCTATCCTCTATCCTATCCTTATCCTCTATCGTATCATATCCTCTATCCTATCCCATCCTCTATCCTATCCTATCCTCTATCCTATCCTATCCTCTATCCTATCCTATCCTCTATCCTATCCTATCCTCTATCCTATCCTATCCTCTATCCTATCCTATCCTCTATCCTATCCTATCCTGTATCCTATCCTATCCTCTATCCTATCCTATCCTCTATCCTATCCTATCCTCTATCCTATCCTATCCTCTATCCTATCCTATCCTCTATCCTATCCTATCCTCTATCCTATCCTATCCTCTATCCTATCCCATCCTCTATCCTATCCTATCCTCTACCCTATCCTATCCTCTATCCTATCCTATCCTCTATCCTATCCTATCCTCTATCCTATCCTATCCTCTATCCTATCCCATCCTCTATCCTATCCTATCTTCTATCCTATCCTATCCTCTATCCTATCCTATCCTCTATCCCATCCTATTCTCTATCCTATCCTATCCTCTATCCTATCCTATCATCTATCATATCCTATCCTCTATCCTATCCTATCCTGTATCCTATCCTATCCTCTATCCTATCCTATCCTCTATCCTATCCTATCCTCTATCCTATCCTATCCTCTATCCTATCCTATCCTCTATCCTATATTATCCTCTATCCTATCCCATCCTCTATCCTATCCTATCCTCTATCCTATATTATCCTCTATCCTATCGTATCCTCTATCGTATCCTATCCTCTATCCTATTAAATCCTATATCGTATCCTCTATCCTATCCTATCCTCTATCCTATCCTATCCTATATCCTATCCTATCCTCTATCCTATCCTATCCTCTATCCTATCCTATCCTCTATCCTATCCCATCCTCTATCCTATCCTATCCTCTATCCTATCCTATCCTCTATCCTATCCTATCCTCTATCCTATCCTATCCTCTATCCCATCCTATTCTCTATCCTATCCTATCCTCTATCCTATCCTATCCTGTATCATATCCTATCCTCTATCCTATCCTATCCTGTATCCTATCCTATCCTCTATCCTATCCTATCCTCTATCCTATCCTATCCTGTATCATATCCTATCCTCTATCCTATCCTATCCTCTATCCTATTCTATCCTCTATCCTATCCAATCCTATATCCTATTCTCTATCCTATCCAATAACCTATCCTATTCTATCCGCTATCCTATCCAATCCTATATCCTATCCTCTATCCTATCCTATCCTTTATCGTATCCTATCCTCTATCCTATTAAATCCTATATCGTATCCTCTATCCTATCCTATCCTCTATCGTATCCTATCCTCTATCGTATCCTATCCTCTATCCTATCCCATCCTCTATCCTATCCTATCTTCTATCCTATCCTATCCTCTATCCTATCCTATCCTCTATCCCATCCTATTCTCTATCCTATCCTATCCTCTATCCTATCCTATCATCTATCATATCCTATCCTCTATCCTATCCTATCCTGTATCCTATCCTATGCTCTATCCTATCCTATCCTCTATCCTATCCTATCCTCTATCCTATCCTATCCTCTATCCTATCCTATCCTCTATCCTATATTATCCTCTATCCTATCCCATCCTCTATCCTATCCTATCCTCTATCCTATATTATCCTCTATCCTATCGTATCCTCTATCGTATCCTATCCTCTATCCTATTAAATCCTATATCGTATCCTCTATCCTATCCTATCCTCTATCCTATCCTATCCTCTATCCCATCCTATCCTATATCCTATCCTATCCTCTATCCTATCCTATCCTCTATCCTATCCTATCCTCTATCCTATCCCATCCTCTATCCTATCCTATCCTCTATCCTATCCTATCCTCTATCCTATCCTATCCTCTATCCTAACCTATCCTCTATCCCATCCTATTCTCTATCCTATCCTATCCTCTATCCTATCCTATCCTGTATCATATCCTATCCTCTATCCTATCCTATCCTGTATCCTATCCTATCCTCTATCCTATCCTATCCTCTATCCTATCCTATCCTGTATCATATCCTATCCTCTATCCTATCCTATCCTCTATCCTATTCTATCCTCTATCCTATCCAATCCTATATCCTATTCTCTATCCTATCCAATAACCTATCCTATTCTATCCGCTATCCTATCCAATCCTATATCCTATCCTCTATCCTATCCTATCCTTTATCGTATCCTATCCTCTATCCTATTAAATCCTATATCGTATCCTCTATCCTATCCTATCCTCTATCGTATCCTATCCTCTATCGTATCCTATCCTCTATCCTATCCTATCCTCTATCCTATCCTATCCTCTATGCTATCCTATCCTCTATCCTATATTATCCTCTATCCTATCCTATCCTCTATCCTATCCTATCCTCTATCCTATCCTATCCTCTATCCTATCCTATCCTCTATCCTATCCTATTCTCTATCCTATCCTATCCTCTATCCTATCCTATTCTCTATCCTATCCTCTATCCTATTAAATCCTATATCGTATCCTCTATCCTATCCTATCCTCTATCCTATCCTATCCTCTATCCTATCCTATCCTCTATCCTATCCTATCCTCAATCCTATCCTATCCTCTATCCTATCCTATCCTCTATCGTATCCTATCCTCCATCCTATCCTATCCTCTAACCTATATTATCCTCTATCCTATCCCATCCTCTATCCTATCTTATCCTCTATCCTATCCTATCCTCTATCCTATCCTATCCTCTATCCTATTCTATCCTCTATCCTATTAAATCCTATATCGTATCCTCTATCATATCCTATCCTCTATCCTATCCTATCCTCTATCCTATCCTTATCCTCTATCGTATCCTATCCTCTATCCTATCCCATCCTCTATCCTATCCTATCCTCTATCCTATCCTATCCTCTATCCTATCCTATCCTCTATCCTATCCTATTCTCTATCCTATCCTATCCTCTATCCTATCCTATCCTCTATCATATCCTATCCTCTATCCTATTCTATCCTGTATCCTATCCTATCCTCTATCCTATCCTATACTCTATCCTATCCTATCCTGTATCATATCCTATCCTCTATCCTATCCTATCCTCTATCCTATTCTATCCTCTATCCTATCCAATCCTATATCCTATTCTCTATCCTATCCAATCCCCTATCCTATCCTATCCGCTATCCTATCCAATCCTATATCCTATCCTCTATCCTATCCTATCCTTTATCGTATCCTATCCTCTATCCTATTAAATCCTATATCGTATCCTCTATCCTATCCTATCCTCTATCGGATCCTATCCTCTATCCTATCCTATCCTCTATCCTATCCTATCCTCTATCCTATCCTATCCTCTATCCTATATTATCCTCGATCCTATCCTATCCTCTATCCTATCCTATCCTCTATCCTATCCTATCCTCCATCCTATCCTATCCTCTAACCTATATTATCCTCTATCCTATCCCATCCTCTATCCTATCTTATCCTCTATCCTATCCTATCCTCTATCCTATCCTATCCTCTATCCTATTCTATCCTCTATCCTATTAAATCCTATATCGTATCCTCTATCATATCCTATCCTCTATCCTATCCTATCCTCTATCCTATCCTTATCCTCTATCGTATCCTATACTCTATCCTATTAAATCCTATATCGTATCCTCTATCCTATCCTATTCTCTATCGTATCCTATCCTCTATCCTATCCTATCCTCTATCATATCCTATCCTCTATCCTATCCTATCCTCTATCCTATCCTATCCTCTATCCTATCCTATCCTCTATCCTATCCTTATCCTCTATCGTATCCTATCCTCTATCCTATCCCATCCTCTATCCTATCCTATCCTCTATCCTATCCTATCCTCTATCCTATCCTATCCTCTATCCTATCCTATCCTCTATCCTATCCTATCCTCTATCCTATCCTATCCTCTATCCTATCCTATCCTGTATCCTATCCTATCCTCTATCCTATCCTATCCTCTATCCTATCCTATCCTCTATCCTATCCTATCCTCTATCCTATCCTATCCTCTATCCTATCCTATCCTCTATCCTATCCTATCCTCTATCCTATCCCATCCTCTATCCTATCCTATCCTCTACCCTATCCTATCCTCTATCCTATCCTATCCTCTATCCTATCCTATCCTCTATCCTATCCTATCCTCTATCCTATCCCATCCTCTATCCTATCCTATCTTCTATCCTATCCTATCCTCTATCCTATCCTATCCTCTATCCCATCCTATTCTCTATCCTATCCTATCCTCTATCCTATCCTATCATCTATCATATCCTATCCTCTATCCTATCCTATCCTGTATCCTATCCTATCCTCTATCCTATCCTATCCTCTATCCTATCCTATCCTCTATCCTATCCTATCCTCTATCCTATCCTATCCTCTATCCTATATTATCCTCTATCCTATCCCATCCTCTATCCTATCCTATCCTCTATCCTATATTATCCTCTATCCTATCGTATCCTCTATCGTATCCTATCCTCTATCCTATTAAATCCTATATCGTATCCTCTATCCTATCCTATCCTCTATCCTATCCTATCCTCTATCCTATCCTATCCTATATCCTATCCTATCCTCTATCCTATCCTATCCTCTATCCTATCCTATCCTCTATCCTATCCCATCCTCTATCCTATCCTATCCTCTATCCTATCCTATCCTCTATCCTATCCTATCCTCTATCCTATCCTATCCTCTATCCCATCCTATTCTCTATCCTATCCTATCCTCTATCCTATCCTATCCTGTATCATATCCTATCCTCTATCCTATCCTATCCTGTATCCTATCCTATCCTCTATCCTATCCTATCCTCTATCCTATCCTATCCTGTATCATATCCTATCCTCTATCCTATCCTATCCTCTATCCTATTCTATCCTCTATCCTATCCAATCCTATATCCTATTCTCTATCCTATCCAATAACCTATCCTATTCTATCCGCTATCCTATCCAATCCTATATCCTATCCTCTATCCTATCCTATCCTTTATCGTATCCTATCCTCTATCCTATTAAATCCTATATCGTATCCTCTATCCTATCCTATCCTCTATCGTATCCTATCCTCTATCGTATCCTATCCTCTATCCTATCCTATCCTCTATCCTATCCTATCCTCTATGCTATCCTATCCTCTATCCTATATTATCCTCTATCCTATCCTATCCTCTATCCTATCCTATCCTCTATCCTATCCTATCCTCTATCCTATCCTATCCTCTATCCTATCCTATTCTCTATCCTATCCTATCCTCTATCCTATCCTATCCTCTATCCTATCCTATCCTCTATCCTATCATATCCTCTATCCTATCCTATCCTCTATCCTATCCTATCCTCTATCCTATAATATCCTCTATCCTATCCTATCCTCTATCCTATCCTATCCTCTATCGTATCCTATCCTCTATCCTATCCTATCCTCTATCCTATCCTATCCTCTATCCTATCCTATCCTCTATCCTATCCTATCCTCAATCCTATCCTATCCTCTATCCTATCCTATCCTCAATCATATCCTATCCTCTATCGTATCCTATCCTCTATCGTATCCTATACTCTATCCTATTAAATCCTATATCGTATCCTCTATTCTATGCTATCCTCTATCGTATCATATCCTCTATCCTATCCTATCCTCTATCCTATCCTATCCTCTATCCTATCCTATCCTCTATCCTATCCTATCCTCAATCCTATCCTATCCTCTATCCTATCCTATCCTCTATCGTATCCTAGCCTCCATCCTATCCTATCCTCTAACCTATATTATCCTCTATCCTATCCCATCCTCTATCCTATCTTATCCTCTATCCTATCCTATCCTCTATCCTATCCTATCCTCTATCCTATTCTATCCTCTATCCTTTCCTATCCTCTATCCTATATTATCCTCTATCCTATCCCATCCTCTATCCTATCCTATCCTCTATCCTATATTATCCGCTATCCTATCCCATCCTCTATCCTATCCTATCCTCTATCCTATCCTATCCTCTATCCTATCCTATCCTCTATCGTATCCTATCCTCTATCCTATCCTATCCTCTATCCTATCCTATCCTCTATCCTATCCTATTCTCTATCCTATCCTATCCTCTATCCTATCGTATTCTCTATCGTATCCTATCCTCTATCCTATTAAATCCTATATCGTATCCTCTATCCTATCCTATCCTCTATCCTATCCTGTCCCCTATCCTATCCTATCCTATATCCTATCCTATCCTCTATCCTATCCTATCCTCTATCCTATCCTATCCTCTATCCTATCCCATCCTCTATCCTATCCTATCCTCTATCCTATCCTATCCTCTATCCTATATTATCCTCTATCCTATCCTATCCTCTATCCTATCCTATCCTCTATCCTATCCTATCCCCTATCCTATCCTATCCTCTATCCTATCCTATTCTCTATCGTATCCTATCCTCTATCCTATCCTATCCTCTATCCTATCGTATCCTCTATCCTATCCTATCCTCTATCCTATCCTATCCTCTATCCTATCCTATCCTCTATCCTATCCTATCCTCTATCCTATCCTATCCTCTATCCTATATTATCCTCTATCCTATCCCATCCTCTATCCTATCCTATCCTCTATCCTATATTATCCTCTATCCTATCGTATCCTCTATCGTATCCTATCCTCTATCCTATTAAATCCTATATCGTATCCTCTATCCTATCCTATCCTCTATCCTATCCTATCCTCTATCCTATCCTATCCTATATCCTATCCTATCCTCTATCCTATCCTATCCTCTATCCTATCGCATCCTCTATCCTATCCTATCCTCTATCCTATCCTATCCTCTATCCTATCCTATCCTCTATCCCATCCTATTCTCTATCCTATCCTATCCTCTATCCTATCCTATCCTGTATCATATCCTATCCTCTATCCTATCCTATCCTGTATCCTATCCTATCCTCTATCCTATCCTCTATCCTATCCTATCCTCTATCCTATCCTATCCTGTATCATATCCTATCCTCTATCCTATCCTATCCTCTATCCTATTCTATCCTCTATCCTATCCAATCCTATATCCTATTCTCTATCCTATCCAATAACCTATCCTATTCTATCCGCTATCCTATCCAATCCTATATCCTATCCTCTATCCTATCATATCCTTTATCGTATCCTATCCTCTATCCTATTAAATCCTATATCGTATCCTCTATCCTATCCTATCCTCTATCGTATCCTATCCTCTATCGTATCCTATCCTCTATCCTATCCTATCCTCTATCCTATCCTATCCTCTATGCTATCCTATCCTCTATCCTATATTATCCTCTATCCTATCCTATCCTCTATCCTATCCTATCCTCTATCCTATCCTATCCTCTATCCTATCCTATCCTCTATCCTATCCTATCCTCTATCCTATCCTATTCTCTATCCTATACTATCCTCTATCCTATCCTATCCTCTATCCTATCCTATCCTCTATCCTATCATATCCTCTATCCTATCCTATCCTCTATCCTATCCTATCCTCTATCCTATCCTATCCTCTATCCTATCCTATCCTCTATCCTATCCTATCCTCTATCCTATCCTATCCTCTATCCTATCCTATCCTCTATCGTATCCTATCCTCTATCCTATCCTATCCTCTATCCTATCCTATTCTCTATCCTATCCTCTATCCTATTAAATCCTATATCGTATCCTCTATCCTATCCTATCCTCTATCGTATCCTATCGTCTATCCTATCCTATCCTCTATCCTATCCTATCCTCTATCCTATCCTATTCTCTATCCTATCCTATCCTCTATCCTATCCTATCCTCTATCCTATCCTATCCTCTATCCTATCCTATCCTCTATCCTATCCTATCCTCAATCCTATCCTATCCTCTATCCTATCCTATCCTCTATCATATCCTATCCTCTATCGTATCCTATCCTCTATCGTATCCTATACTCTATCCTATTAAATCCTATATCGTATCCTCTATCCTATGCTATCCTCTATCGTATCATATCCTCTATCCTATCCTATCCTCTATCCTATCCTATCCTCTATCCTATCCTATCCTCTATCCTATCCTATCCTCAATCCTATCCTATCCTCTATCCTATCCTATCCTCTATCGTATCCTATCCTCCATCCTATCCTATCCTCTAACCTATATTATCCTCTATCCTATCCCATCCTCTATCCTATCTTATCCTCTATCCTATCCTATCCTCTACCCTATCCTATCCTCTATCCTATTCTATCCTCTATCCTATTAAATCCTATATCGTATCCTCTATCATATCCTATCCTCTATACTATCCTATCCTCTATCCTATTCTATCCTCTATCCTATCCAATCCTATATCCTATTCTCTATCCTATCCAATCCCCTATCCGATCCTATCCGCTATCCTATCCAATCCTATATCCTATCGTCTATCCTATCCTATCCTTTATCGTATCCTATCCTCTGTCCTATTAAATCCTATATCGTATCCTCTATCCTATCCTATCCTCTATCGGATCCTATCCTCTATCCTATCCTATCCTCTATCCTATCCTATCCTCTATCCTATCCTATACTCTATCCTATATTATCCTCTATCCTATCCTATCCTCTATCCTATCCTATCCTCTATCCTATCCTATCCTCTATCCTATCCTATCGTCTATCCTATCCTATTCTCTATCCTATCCTATCCTCTATCCTATCCTATCCTCTATCCTATCCCATCCTCTATCCTATCCTATCCTCTATCCTATCCTATCCTCTATCCTATCCTATCCTCTATCGTATCCTATTCTCTATCCTATCCTATCCTCTATCCTATCCTATCCTCTATCCTATCCTATCCTATATCCTATCCTATCCTCTATCCTATCCTATCCTCTATCCTATCCTATCCTCTATCCTATCCCATCCTCTATCCTATCCTATCCTCTATCCTATCCTATCCTCTATCCTATCCTATCCTCTATCCCATCCTATTCTCTATCCTATCCTATCCTCTATCCTATCCTATCCTCTATCATATCCTATCCTCTATCATATCCTATCCTGTATCCTATCCTATCCTCTATCCTATCCTATCCTCTATCCTATCCTATCCTGTATCATATCCAATCCTCTATCCTATCCTATCCTCTATCCTATTCTATCCTCTATCCTATCCAATCCTATATCCTATTCTCTATCCTATCCAATAACCTATCCTATTCTATCCGCTATCCTATCCAATCCTATATCCTATCCTCTATCCTATCCTATCCTTTATCGTATCCTATCCTCTATCCTATTAAATCCTATCTCGTATCCTCTATCCTATCCTATCCTCTATCCTATCCTATCCTCTATCCTATCCTATCCTCTATCCTATCCTATCCTCTATCCTATCCTATCCTCTATCCTATCCTATCCTCTATCCTATCCTATCCTCTATCCTATCCTATCCTCTATCCTATCCTATCCTCTATCCTATCCTATCCTCTATCATATCCTATCCTCTATCCTATCCTATCCTATATCCTATCCTATCCTCTATCCTATATTATCCTCTATCCTATCCCATCCTCTATCCTATCCTATCCTATCCTCTATCCTATCCTATCCTCTACCCTATCCTATCCTCTATCGTATCCTATCCTCCATCCTATCCTATCCTCTATCCTACATTATCCTCTATCCTATCCCATCCTCTATCCTATCCCATCCTCTATCCTATCCTATCCTCTATCCTATCCTATCCTCTATCCTATCCTATCCTCTATCCTATCCTATTCTCTATCCTATCCTATCCTCTATCCTATCCTATCCTCTATCCTATCCTATCCTCTATCCTATATTATCCTCTATCCTATCCCATCCTCTATCCTATCCTATCCTCTATCCTATATTATCCTCTATCCTATCGTATCCTCTATCGTATCCTATCCTCTATCCTATTAAATCCTATATCGTATCCTCTATCCTATCCTATCCTCTATCCTATCCTATCCTATATCCTATCCTATCCTCTATCCTATCCTATCCTCTATCCTATCCTATCCTCTATCCTATCCCATCCTCTAGCCTATCCTATCCTCTATCCTATCCTATCCTCTATCCTATCCTATCCTCTATCCCATCCTATTCTCTATGCTATCCTATCCTCTATCCTATCCTATCCTCTATCCTATCCTATCCTCTGTCCTATCCTATCCTCTATCCTATCCTATCCTCTATCCTATCCTATCCTCTATCCTATCCTATCCTCTATCCTATCCTATCCTCTATCCTATCCTATCCTCTATCATATCCTATCCTCTATCGTATCCTATACTCTATCCTATTAAATTCTATATCGTATCCTCTATCCTATGCTATCCTCTATCGTATCATATCCTCTATCCTATCCTATCCTCTATCCTATCCTATCCTCTATCCTATCCTATCCTCTATCCTATCCTATCCTCAATCCTATCCTATCCTCTATCCTATCCTATCCTCTATCGTATCCTATCCTCCATCCTATCCTATCCTCTATCCTATATTATCCTCTATCCTATCCCATCCTCTATCCTATCCTATCCTATCCTCTATCCTATCCTATCCTCTATCCTATCCTATCCTCAATCCTATCCTATCCTCTACCCTATCCTATCCTCTATCGTATCCTATCCTCCATCCTATCCTATCCTCTATCCTACATTATCCTCTATCCTATCCCATCCTCTATCCTATCCCATCCTCTATCCTATCCTATCCTCTATCCTATCCTATCCTCTATCCTATCCTATCCTCTATCCTATCCTATTCTCTATCCTATCCTATCCTCTATCCTATCCTATCCTCTATCCTATCCTATCCTCTATCCTATATTATCCTCTATCCTATCCCATCCTCTATCCTATCCTATCCTCTATCCTATATTATCCTCTATCCTATCGTATCCTCTATCGTATCCTATCCTCTATCATATTAAATCCTATATCGTATCCTCTATCCTATCCTATCCTCTATCCTATCCTATCCTATATCCTATCCTATCCTCTATCCTATCCTATCCTCTATCCTATCCTATCCTCTATCCTATCCCATCCTCTAGCCTATCCTATCCTCTATCCTATCCTATCCTCTATCCTATCCTATCCTCTATCCCATCCTATTCTCTATGCTATCCTATCCTCTATCCTATCCTATCCTCTATCCTATCCTATCCTCTGTCCTATCCTATCCTCTATCCTATCCTATCCTCTATCCTATCCTATCCTCTATCCTATCCTATCCTCTATCCTATCCTATCCTCTATCCTATCCTATCCTCTATCATATCCTATCCTCTATCGTATCCTATACTCTATCCTATTAAATCCTATATCGTATCCTCTATCCTATGCTATCCTCTATCGTATCATATCCTCTATCCTATCCTATCCTCTATCCTATCCTATCCTCTATCCTATCCTATCCTCTATCCTATCCTATCCTCAATCCTATCCTATCCTCTATCCTATCCTATCCTCTATCGTATCCTATCCTCCATCCTATCCTATCCTCTATCCTATATTATCCTCTATCCTATCCCATCCTCTATCCTATCCTATCCTATCCTCTATCCTATCCTATCCTCTATCCTATCCTATCCTCAATCCTATCCTATCCTCTACCCTATCCTATCCTCTATCGTATCCTATCCTCCATCCTATCCTATCCTCTATCCTACATTATCCTCTATCCTATCCCATCCTCTATCCTATCCCATCCTCTATCCTATCCTATCCTCTATCCTATCCTATCCTCTATCCTATCCTATCCTCTATCCTATCCTATTCTCTATCCTATCCTATCCTCTATCCTATCCTATCCTCTATCCTATCCTATCCTCTATCCTATATTATCCTCTATCCTATCCCATCCTCTATCCTATCCTATCCTCTATCCTATATTATCCTCTATCCTATCGTATCCTCTATCGTATCCTATCCTCTATCCTATTAAATCCTATATCGTATCCTCTATCCTATCCTATCCTCTATCCTATCCTATCCTATATCCTATCCTATCCTCTATCCTATCCTATCCTCTATCCTATCCTATCCTCTATCCTATCCCATCCTCTAGCCTATCCTATCCTCTATCCTATCCTATCCTCTATCCTATCCTATCCTCTATCCCATCCTATTCTCTATGCTATCCTATCCTCTATCCTATCCTATCCTCTATCCTATCCTATCCTCTGTCCTATCCTATCCTCTATCCTATCCTATCCTCTATCCTATCCTATCCTCTATCCTATCCTATCCTCTATCCTATCCTATCCTCTATCCTATCCTATCCTCTATCATATCCTATCCTCTATCGTATCCTATACTCTATCCTATTAAATCCTATATCGTATCCTCTATCCTATGCTATCCTCTATCGTATCACATCCTCTATCCTATCCTATCCTCTATCCTATCCTATCCTCTATCCTATCCTATCCTCTATCCTATCCTATCCTCAATCCTATCCTATCCTCTATCCTATCCTATCCTCTATCGTATCCTATCCTCCATCCTATCCTATCCTCTATCCTATATTATCCTCTATCCTATCCCATCCTCTATCCTATCCTATCCTATCCTCTATCCTATCCTATCCTCTATCCTATCCTATCCTCAATCCTATCCTATCCTCTACCCTATCCTATCCTCTATCGTATCCTATCCTCCATCCTATCCTATCCTCTATCCTACATTATCCTCTATCCTATCCCATCCTCTATCCTATCCCATCCTCTATCCTATCCTATCCTCTATCCTATCCTATCCTCTATCCTATCCTATCCTCTATCCTATCCTATTCTCTATCCTATCCTATCCTCTATCCTATCCTATCCTCTATCATATCCTATCCTCTATCCTATCCTATCCTGTATCCTATCCTATCCTCTATCTTATCCTATACTCTATCCTATCCTATCCTGTATCATATCCTATCCTCTATCCTATCCTATCCTCTATCCTATTCTATCCTCTATCCTATCCAATCCTATATCCTATTCTCTATCCTATCCAATCCCCTATCCTATCCTATCCGCTATCCTATCCAATCCTATATCCTATCCTCTATCCTATCCTATCCTTTATCGTATCCTATCCTCTATCCTATTAAATCCTATATCGTATCCTCAATCCTATCCTATCCTCTATCGTATCCTATCCTCTATCCTATCCTATCCTCTATCCTATCCTATCCTCTATCCTATCCTATCCTCTATCCTATATTATCCTCTATCCTATCCTATCCTCTATCCTATCCTATCCTCTATCCTATCCTATCCTCTATCCTATCCTATCCTCTATCCTGTCCTATTCTCTATCCTATCCTATCCTCCATCCTATCCTATCCTCTATCCTATCCCATCCTCTATCCTATCCTATCCTCTATCCTATCCTATCCTCTATCCTATCCTATCCTCTATCGTATCCTATTCTCTATCCTATCCTATCCTCTATCCTATCCTATCCTCTATCGTATCCTATCCTCTATCGTATCCTCTATCCTATCCTATCCTCTATCCTATCCTTATCCTCTATCGTATCCTATCCTCTATCCTATCCTATCCTCTATCCTATCCTATCCTCTATCCTATCCTATCCTCTATACTATCCTATCCTCTATCCTATCCTATCCTCTATCCTATCCTATCCTCTATCCTATCCTATCCTCTATCCTATCCTATCCTCTATCCTATCCTATCCTCTATCCTATCCTATCCTCTATCCTATCCTATCCTCTATCCTATCTTATCCTCTATCCTATCCTATCCTCTATCCTATCCTATCCTCTATCCTATCCTATCCTCTATCCTATATTATCCTCTATCCTACCCTATCCTCTATCCTATCCTATCCTCTATCCTATCCTATCCTCTATCCTATCCTATCCTCTATCCTATCCTATCCTCTATCCTATCCTATTCTCTATCCTATCCTATCCTCTATCCTATCCTATCCTCTATCCTATCCCATCCTCTATCCTATCCTATCCTCTATCCTATCCTATCCTCTATAATATCCTATCCTCTATCGTATCCTATTCTCTATCCTATCCTATCCTCTATCCTATCCTATCCTCTATCGTATCCTATCCTCTATCGTATCCTCTATCCTATTCTCTCCTCTATCCTATCCTTATCCTCTATCGTATCCTATCCTCTATCCTATCCTATCCTCTATCCTATCCTATCCTCTATCCTATATTATCCTCTATCCTATCCCATCCTCTATCCTATCCTATCCTCTATCCTATATTATCCTCTATCCTATCGTATCCTCTATCGTATCCTATCCTCTATCCTATTAAATCCTATATCGTATCCTCTATCCTATCCTATCCTCTATCCTATCCTATCCTCTATCCTATCCTATCCTATATCCTATCCTATCCTCTATCCTATCCTATCCTCTATCCTATCCTATCCTCTATCCTATCCTATCCTATATCCTATCCTATCCTCTATCCTATCCTATCCTCTATCGGATCCTATCCTCTATCGGATCCTATCCTCTATCCTATCCTATCCTCTATCCTATCCTATCCTCTATCCTATCCTATCCTCTATCCTATATTATCCTCTATCCTATCCTATCCTCTATCCTATCCTATCCTCTATCCTATCCTATCCTCTATCCTATCCTATCCTCTATCCTATCCTATCCTCTATCCTATCCTATTCTCTATCCTATCCTATCCTCTATCCTATCCTATTATCTATCCTATCCCATCCTCTATCCTATCCTATCCTCTATCCTATCCTATCCTCTATCCTATCCTATCCTCTATCGTATCCTATTCTCTATCCTCTCCTATCCTCTATCCTATCCTATCCTCTATCGTATCCTATCCTCTATCGTATCCTCTATCCTATCCTATCCTCTATCCTATCCTATCCTCTATCCTATCCTATCCTCTATCCTATCCTATCCTCTATCCTATCCTATCCTCTATCCTATCCTATCCTCTATCCTATCCTATCCTCTATCCTATCCTATCCTCTATCCTATCCTATCCTCTATCCTATCCTATCCTCTATCCTATCCTCTATCCTATCCTCTATCCTATATTATCCTCTATCATATCCCATCCTCTATCCTATCCTATCCTCTATCCTATCCTATCCTCTATCCTATCCTTTCCTCTATCCTATCCTATTCTCTATCCTATCCTATCCTCTATCCTATCGTATCCTCTATCGTATCCTATCCTCTATCCTATTAAATCCTATATCGTATCCTCTATCCTATCCTATCCTCTATCCTATCCTATCCTCTATCCTATCCTATCCTCTATCCTATCCTATCCTCTATCCTATCCTATCCTCTATCCTATCCTATCCTCTATCCTATCCTATTCTCTATCCTATCCTATCCTCTATCCTATCCTATCCTCTATCCTATCCTATCCTATATCCTATCCTATCCTCTATCCTATATTATCCTCTATCATATCCCATCCTCTATCCTATCCTATCCTCTATCCTATCCTATCCTCTATCCTATCCTTTCCTCTATCCTATCCTATTCTCTATCCTATCCTATCCTCTATCCTATCGTATCCTCTATCGTATCCTATCCTCTATCCTATTAAATCCTATATCGTATCCTCTATCCTATCCTATCCTCTATCCTATCCTATCCTCTATCCTATCCTATCCTCTATCCTATCCTTTCCTCTATCCTATCCTATTCTCTATCCTATCCTATCCTCTATCCTATCGTATCCTCTATCGTATCCTATCCTCTATCCTATTAAATCCTATATCGTATCCTCTATCCTATCCTATCCTCTATCCTATCCTATCCTCTATCCTATCCTATCCTCTATCCTATCCTATCCTCTATCCTATCCTATCCTCTATCCTATCCTATCCTCTATCCTATCCTATTCTCTATCCTATCCTATTCTCTATCCTATCCTATCCTCTATCCTATCCTATCCTCTATCGTATCCTATCCTCTATCGTATCCTCTATCATATCCCATCCCCTATCCTATCCTATCCTCTAGCCTATCCTATCCTCTATCCTATATTATCCTCTATCCTATCCCATCCTCTATCCTATCCTATTCTCTATCCTATCCTATCCTATCCTCTATCGTATCCTATCCTCTATCGTATCCTCTATCCTATCCTATCCTCTATCCTATCCTTATCCTCTATCGTATCCTATCCTCTATCCTATCCTATCCTCTATCCTATCCTATCCTCTATCCTATCCTATCCTCTATCCTATCCTATCCTCTATCCTATCCTATCCTATATCCTATCCTATCCTCTATCCTATATTATCCTCTATCATATCCCATCCTCTATCCTATCCTATCCTCTATCCTATCCTATCCTCTATCCTATCCTTTCCTCTATCCTATCCTATTCTCTATCCTATCCTATCCTCTATCCTATCGTATCCTCTATCGTATCCGATCCTCTATCCTATTAAATCCTATATCGTATCCTCTATCCTATCCTATCCTCTATCCTATCCTATCCTCTATCCTATCTTATCCTCTATCCTATCCTATCCTCTATCCTATCCTATCCTCTATCCTATCCTATCCTCTATCCTATCCTATTCTCTATCCTATCCTATCCTCTATCCTATCCTATCCTCTATCCTATCCTATCCTATATCCTATCCTATCCTCTATCCTATATTATCCTCTATCATATCCCATCCCCTATCCTATCCTATCCTCTATCCTATCCTATCCTCTATCCTATATTATCCTCTATCCTATCCCATCCTCTATCGTATCCTATCCTCTATCCTATATTATCCTCTATCCTATCGTATCCTCTATCGTATCCTATCCTCTATCCTATTAAATCCTATATCGTATCCTCTATCCTATCCTATCCTCTATACTATCCTATCCTCTATCCTATCCTATCCTCTATCCTATCCTATCCTCTATCCTATCCTATCCTATCCTCTATCCTATCCTATCCTCTATCCCATCCTATTCTCTATCCTATCCTATCCTCTATCCTATCCTATCCTCTATCATATCCTATCCTCTATCCTATCCTATCCTGTATCCTATCCTATCCTCTATCCTATCCTATCCTCTATCCTATCCTATCCTGTATCATATCCTATCCTCTATCCTATCCTATCCTCTATCCTATTCTATCCTCTATCCTATCCAATCCTATATCCTATTCTCTATCCTATCCAATAACCTATCCTATTCTATCCGCTATCCTATCCAATCCTATATCCTATCCTCTATCCTATCCTATCCTTTATCGTATCCTATCCTCTATCCTATTAAATCCTATATCGTATCCTCTATCCTATCCTATCCTCTATCGTATCCTATCCTCTATCGTATCCTATCCTCTATCCTATCCTATCCTATCCTCTATCCTATCCTATCCTCTATCCTATCCTATCCTCTATCCTATCCTATCCTCTATCGTATCCTATCCTCTATCCTATCCTATCCTCTATCCTATCCTATTCTCTATCCTATCCTCTATCCTATTAAATCCTATATCGTATCCTCTATCCTATCCTATCCTCTATCGTATCCTATCCTCTATCCTATCCTATCCTCTATCCTATCCTATCCTCTATCCTATCCTATTCTCTATCCTATCCTATCCTCTATCCTATCCTATCCTCTATCCTATCCTATCCTCTATCCTATCCTATCCTCTATCCTATCCTATCCTCAATCCTATCCTATCCTCTATCCTATCCTATCCTCTATCATATCCTATCCTCTATCGTATCCTATACTCTATCCTATTAAATCCTATATCGTATCCTCTATCCTATGCTATCCTCTATCGTATCATATCCTCTATCCTATCCTATCCTCTATCCTATCCTATCCTCTATCCTATCCTATCCTCTATCCTATCCTATCCTCAATCCTATCCTATCCTCTATCCTATCCTATCCTCTATCGTATCCTATCCTCCATCCTATCCTATCCTCTATCCTATATTATCCTCTATCCTATCCCATCCTCTATCCTATCCTATCCTATCCTCTATCCTATCCTATCCTCTATCCTATCCTATCCTCAATCCTATCCTATCCTCTACCCTATCCTATCCTCTATCGTATCCTATCCTCCATCCTATCCTATCCTCTATCCTACATTATCCTCTATCCTATCCCATCCTCTATCCTATCCCATCCTCTATCCTATCCTATCCTCTATCCTATCCTATCCTCTATCCTATCCTATCCTCTATCCTATCCTATACTCTATCCTATCCTATCCTGTATCATATCCTATCCTCTATCCTATCCTATCCTCTATCCTATTCTATCCTCTATCCTATCCAATCCTATATCCTATTCTCTATCCTATCCAATCCCCTATCCTATCCTATCCGCTATCCTATCCAATCCTATATCCTATCCTCTATCCTATCCTATCCTCTATCCTATCCTATCCTCTATCCTATCCTATCCTCTATCCTATCCTTTCCTCTATCCTATCCTATTCTCTATCCTATCCTATCCTCTATCCTATCGTATCCTCTATCGTATCCTATCCTCTATCCTATTAAATCCTATATCGTATCCTTTATCCTATCCTATCCTCTATCCTATCCTATCCTCTATCCTATCCTATCCTCTATCCTATCCTATCCTCTATCCTATCCTATCCTCTATCCTATCCTATCCTCTATCCTATCCTATTCTCTATCCTATCCTATTCTCTATCCTATCCTATCCTCTATCCTATCCTATCCTCTATCGTATCCTATCCTCTATCGTATCCTCTATCATATCCCATCCCCTATCCTATCCTATCCTCTATCCTATCCTATCCTCTATCCTATATTATCCTCTATCCTATCCCATCCTCTATCCTATCCTATTCTCTATCCTATCCTATCCTCTATCCTATCCTATCCTCTATCGTATCCTATCCTCTATCGTATCCTCTATCCTATCCTATCCTCTATCCTATCCTTATCCTCTATCGTATCCTATCCTCTATCCTATCCTATCCTCTATCCTATCCTATCCTCTATCCTATCCTATCCTCTATCCTATCCTATCCTCTATCCTATCCTATCCTATATCCTATCCTATCCTCTATCCTATATTATCCTCTATCATATCCCATCCTCTATCCTATCCTATCCTCTATCCTATCCTATCCTCTATCCTATCCTTTCCTCTATCCTATCCTATTCTCTATCCTATCCTATCCTCTATCCTATCGTATCCTCTATCGTATCCGATCCTCTATCCTATTAAATCCTATATCGTATCCTCTATCCTATCCTATCCTCTATCCTATCCTATCCTCTATCCTATCTTATCCTCTATCCTATCCTATCCTCTATCCTATCCTATCCTCTATCCTATCCTATCCTCTATCCTATCCTATTCTCTATCCTATCCTATCCTCTATCCTATCCTATCCTCTATCCTATCCTATCCTATATCCTATCCTATCCTCTATCCTATATTATCCTCTATCATATCCCATCCCCTATCCTATCCTATCCTCTATCCTATCCTATCCTCTATCCTATATTATCCTCTATCCTATCCCATCCTCTATCGTATCCTATCCTCTATCCTATATTATCCTCTATCCTATCGTATCCTCTATCGTATCCTATCCTCTATCCTATTAAATCCTATATCGTATCCTCTATCCTATCCTATCCTCTATACTATCCTATCCTCTATCCTATCCTATCCTCTATCCTATCCTATCCTCTATCCTATCCTATCCTCTATCCTATCCTATCCTCTATCCTATCCCATCCTCTATCCTATCCTATCCTATCCTCTATCCTATCCTATCCTCTATCCCATCCTATTCTCTATCCTATCCTATCCTCTATCCTATCCTATCCTCTATCATATCCTATCCTCTATCCTATCCTATCCTGTATCCTATCCTATCCTCTATCCTATCCTATCCTCTATCCTATCCTATCCTGTATCATATCCTATCCTCTATCCTATCCTATCCTCTATCCTATTCTATCCTCTATCCTATCCAATCCTATATCCTATTCTCTATCCTATCCAATAACCTATCCTATTCTATCCGCTATCCTATCCAATCCTATATCCTATCCTCTATCCTATCCTATCCTTTATCGTATCCTATCCTCTATCCTATTAAATCCTATATCGTATCCTCTATCCTATCCTATCCTCTATCGTATCCTATCCTCTATCGTATCCTATCCTCTATCCTATCCTATCCTATCCTCTATCCTATCCTATCCTCTATCCTATCCTATCCTCTATCCTATCCTATCCTCTATCGTATCCTATCCTCTATCCTATCCTATCCTCTATCCTATCCTATTCTCTATCCTATCCTCTATCCTATTAAATCCTATATCGTATCCTCTATCCTATCCTATCCTCTATCGTATCCTATCCTCTATCCTATCCTATCCTCTATCCTATCCTATCCTCTATCCTATCCTATTCTCTATCCTATCCTATCCTCTATCCTATCCTATCCTCTATCCTATCCTATCCTCTATCCTATCCTATCCTCTATCCTATCCTATCCTCAATCCTATCCTATCCTCTATCCTATCCTATCCTCTATCATATCCTATCCTCTATCGTATCCTATACTCTATCCTATTAAATCCTATATCGTATCCTCTATCCTATGCTATCCTCTATCGTATCATATCCTCTATCCTATCCTATCCTCTATCCTATCCTATCCTCTATCCTATCCTATCCTCTATCCTATCCTATCCTCAATCCTATCCTATCCTCTATCCTATCCTATCCTCTATCGTATCCTATCCTCCATCCTATCCTATCCTCTATCCTATATTATCCTCTATCCTATCCCATCCTCTATCCTATCCTATCCTATCCTCTATCCTATCCTATCCTCTATCCTATCCTATCCTCAATCCTATCCTATCCTCTACCCTATCCTATCCTCTATCGTATCCTATCCTCCATCCTATCCTATCCTCTATCCTACATTATCCTCTATCCTATCCCATCCTCTATCCTATCCCATCCTCTATCCTATCCTATCCTCTATCCTATCCTATCCTCTATCCTATCCTATCCTCTATCCTATCCTATACTCTATCCTATCCTATCCTGTATCATATCCTATCCTCTATCCTATCCTATCCTCTATCCTATTCTATCCTCTATCCTATCCAATCCTATATCCTATTCTCTATCCTATCCAATCCCCTATCCTATCCTATCCGCTATCCTATCCAATCCTATATCCTATCCTCTATCCTATCCTATCCTTTATCGTATCCTATCCTCTATCCTATTAAATCCTATATCGTATCCTCAATCCTATCCTATCCTCTATCGTATCCTATCCTCTATCCTATCCTATCCTCTATCCTATCCTATCCTCTATCCTATCCTATCCTCTATCCTATATTATCCTCTATCCTATCCTATCCTCTATCCTATCCTATCCTCTATCCTATCCTATCCTCTATCCTATCCTATCCTCTATCCTGTCCTATTCTCTATCCTATCCTATCCTCCATCCTATCCTATCCTCTATCCTATCCCATCCTCTATCCTATCCTATCCTCTATCCTATCCTATCCTCTATCCTATCCTATCCTCTATCGTATCCTATTCTCTATCCTATCCTATCCTCTATCCTATCCTATCCTCTATCCTATCCTATCCTCTATCCTATCCTTTCCTCTATCCTATCCTATTCTCTATCCTATCCTATCCTCTATCCTATCGTATCCTCTATCGTATCCTATCCTCTATCCTATTATTTCCTATATCGTATCCTCTATCCTATCCTATCCTCTATCCTATCCTATCCTCTATCCTATCCTATCCTCTATCCTATCCTATCCTCTATCCTATCCTATCCTCTATCCTATCCTATCCTCTATCCTATCCTATCCTCTATCCTATCCTATCCTCTATCCTATCCTATCCTCTATCCTATCCTATCCTCTATCCTATCCTATCCTCTATCCTATCCTATCCTCTATCCTATCCTATCCTCTATCCTATCCTATCCTCTATCCTATCCTATCCTCTATCCTATCCTATCCTCTATCCTATTCTATATCCTATCCTATCCTCTATCCTATCCTATCCCCTATCCTATCCTCTATCCTATCCTCTATCCGATCCTATCCTCTATCCTGTCCTCTATCCTATCCTATCATCTATCTTATCCTATCCTCTATCCTATCGTATCCTCTATCCGATCCTATCGTATTCTCTATCCTATCGTATCATATCATCTATCCTATCCTATCCTCTAACCAATTTTATCCTCAATCCTATCCTATCCTGTAACCTATCCTATCCTCTATCCTTACCTATCCTCTATCATATCCTATCTTGTATACTATCCTATCCTCTATCCTATAATATCATCTATCCTATCCTATCCTCAACCCTGTCCTATCCTCAATCCTATCCTAAATCTATCCTATCCTATCCGCAATCCTATCCTATCCTGTATCCTATAATATCCTCTATCCTTTCCAATCTCCTATCCTATCATCTATCCCGTCCTAACCTATCCTCTATCCTATCCAATCCACAATCCTATCCTATCCTCTATAATATCGTATCCACTATCATATCCTGTCCTCTTTCCTATAGTATCATCTATCCTATCCTATCCTCAATCCTATCCTAGCCTCTATCCTATCCTATCCTCAATTCTATCCTAGCCTCTATCCTATCCTATCCTCTATCCTATCCTGTCCTCTATAATATCGTATCCTCTATCCTATCCTATCCTCTATACTCTCCTATCCTCAATCCTATCCTATTCCCTATCCTATCCTATACTCTATCCTGTCCTATCCTCTATCCTATCCTATCCTCTATCCTATCCTATCCTCTGTCCTATCCTACCCTCTGTCCTATCCTATCCTATATCCTACCCTCTGTCCTATCCTATCCTATATCCTACCCTCTGTCCTATCCTATCCTATATCCTATCCTATCCTCTATCCTATCCCATCCTCTATCGTATCCTATCCTCTATCCTATCCCATTCCTCTATCTAATCGTATCCTCTACCCTATCCTATCCTCTATCCTATCCCATCCTCTATCCTATCCTATCCTCTATCCTACGATATCCTCTATCCTATCCTCTATCCTATCCTCTATCCTATCCTATCTTCTATTATATAATATCCTCTATCCCATCCTATCCTCCATCCTATCCTATCCTCTATCCTATCCTATCTTCTATTTTATCATATCCTCTATCCCATCCTATCCTCCATCCTATCCTATCTTCTATCCTATCCTATCCTCTATCCTATCCTATCCTCTATCCTATCCTATCCTCTATCCCATCCTATTCTCTATCCTATCCTATCCTCTATCCTATCCTATCCTGTATCCTATCCTATCCTCTATCCTATCCTATCCTCTATCCTATCCTATCCTGTATCATATCCTATCCTCTATCCTATCCTATCCTCTTATCCTATCCTATCCTCTATCCTATTCTATCCTCTTTCCTATCCAATCCTATATCCTATTCTCTATCCTATCCTATCCTCTATCGTATCCTATCCCCTATCCTGTCCAATCCTCTATCCTATCCTATCCGCTATCCTATCCAATCCTATATCCTATTCTCTATCCTATCCTATCCTCTATCCTATCCTATCCTTTATCGTATCCTATCCTCTATCCTATTAAATCGTATATCGGACCCTCTATCCTATCCTATCCTCTATCGTATCCTATCCTCTATCGTATCCTATCCTCTATCCTATCCTATCCTCTATCCTATCCTATCCTCTATCCTATCCTATCCTCTATCCTATCCTATCCTCTATCCTATCCTATCCTCTATCCTATACTATCCTCTATCCTATCCTATCCTCTATCCCATCCTATTCTCTATCCTATCCTATCCTCTATCCTATCCTATCCTGTTCCCTATCCTATCCTCTATCCTATCCTATCCTCTATCCTATCCTATCCTCTATCCTATCCTATCCTCTATCCTATCCTATCCTCAATCCTATCCTATCCTCTATCCTATCCTATTCTCTATCCTATCCTATCCTCTATCCTATCCTATCCTCTATCCTATCCTATCCTCTATCCTATCCTATTCTCTATCCTATCCTCTATCGTATCCTATCCCCTATCCTATCCAATCCTCTATCCTATCCTATCCGCTATCCTATCCAATCCTATATCCTATTCTGTATCCTATCCTATCCTCTATCCTATCCTATCCTTTATCGTATCCTATCCTCTATCCTATTAAATCCTATATCGGATCCTCTATCCTATCCTATCCTCTAGCGTATCCTATCCTCTATCCTATCATATCCTCTATCCTATCCTATTCTCTATCCTATCCTATCCTCTATCCTATCCTATCCTCTATCGTATCATATCCTCTATCCTATCCTATCCTCTATCCTATCCTATCCTCTATCATATCCTATCCTCTATCCTATCCTATCCTCTATCCTATCCTTATCCTCTATCGTACGGTATCCTCTATCCTATCCTTATCCTCTATCGTATCCTATCCTCTATCCTATCCTATCCTCTATCCTATCCTATCCTCTATCGTATGGTATCCTCTATCCTATCCTTATCCTCTATCGTATCCTATCCTCTATCCTATCCTATCCTCTATCCTATCCTATCCTCTATCCTATCCTATCCTATCCTCTATCCTATCCTATCCTCTATCCTATCTTATCCTCTATCCTATTAAATCCTATATCGTATCCTCTATCCTATCCTATCCTCTATCCTATCCCATCCTCTATCCTATCCTATCCTCTATCCTATCCTATCCTCTATCCTATCCTATCCTCTATCCCATCCTATTCTCTATCCTATCCTATCCTCTATCCTATCCTATCCTGTATCCTATCCTATCCTCTATCCTATCCTATCCTCTATCCTATCCTATCCTCTATCCTATCCTATCCTTTATCGTATCCTATCCTCTATCCTATTAAATCCTATATCGGATCCTCTATCCTATCCTATCCTCTATCGTATCCTATCCTCTATCGTATCCTATCCTCTATCCTATCCTATCCTCTATCCTATCCTATCCTCTATCCTATCCTATCCTCTATCCTATCCTATCCTCTATCCTATCTTATCCTCTATCCTATTAAATCCTATATCGTATCCTCTATCCTATCCTATCCTCTATCCTATCCCATCCTCTATACTATCCTATCCTATCCTCTATCCTATCCCATCCTCTATACTATCCTATCCTCTATCCTATCCTATCCTCTATCGTATCCTATCCTCTATCCTATCCTATCCTCTATCCTATCCCATCCTCTATCCTATCCTATCCTCTATCCTATCCTATCCTCTATCCTATCCCATCCTCTATCCCATCCTATTCTCTATCCTATCCTATCCTCTATCCTATCCTATCCTCTATCCTATCCTATCCTCTATCATATCCTATCCTCTATCCTATCCTATCCTCTATCCTATCCTTATCCTCTATCGTATGGTATCCTCTATCCTATCCTATCCTCTAACCTATCCTATCCTCTATCCTATACTATCCTCTATCCTATCCTATCCTCTATCCCATCCTATTCTCTATCCTATCCTATCCTCTATCCTATCCTATCCTGTTCCCTATCCTATCCTCTATCCTATCCTATCCTCTATCCTATCCTATTCTCTATCCTATCCTATCCTCTATCCTATCCTATCCTCAATCCTATCCTATCCTCTATCCTATCCTATTCTCTATCCTATCCTATCCTCTATCCTATCCTATCCTCTATCCTATCCTATCCTCTATCCTATCCTATTCTCTATCCTATCCTCTATCGTATCCTATCCCCTATCCTATCCAATCCTCTATCCTATCCTATCCGCTATCCTATCCAATCCTATATCCTATTCTCTATCCTATCCTATCCTCTATCCTATCCTATCCTTTATCGTATCCTATCCTCTATCCTATTAAATCCTATATCGGATCCTCTATCCTATCCTATCCTCTAGCGTATCCTATCCTCTATCCTATCATATCCTCTATCCTATCCTATTCTCTATCCTATCCTATCCTCTATCCTATCCTATCCTCTATCGTATCATATCCTCTATCCTATCCTATCCTCTATCCTATCCTATCCTCTATCATATCCTATCCTCTATCCTATCCTATCCTCTATCCTATCCTTATCCTCTATCGTATGGTATCCTCTATCCTATCCTTATCCTCTATCGTATCCTATCCTCTATCCTATCCTATCCTCTATCCTATCCTATCCTCTATCCTATCCTATCCTATCCTCTATCCTATCCTATCCTCTATCCTATCTTATCCTCTATCCTATTAAATCCTATATCGTATCCTCTATCCTATCCTATCCTCTATCCTCTCCCATCCTCTATCCTATCCTATCCTCTATCCTATCCTATCCTCTATCCTATCCTATCCTCTATCCCATCCTATTCTCTATCCTATCCTATCCTCTATCCTATCCTATCCTGTATCCTATCCTATCCTCTATCCTATCCTATCCTCTATCCTATCCTATCCTCTATCCTATCCTATCCTTTATCGTATCCTATCCTCTATCCTATTAAATCCTATATCGGATCCTCTATCCTATCCTATCCTCTAGCGTATCCTATCCTCTATCCTATCATATCCTCTATCCTATCCTATTCTCTATCCTATCCTATCCTCTATCCTATCCTATCCTCTATCGTATCATATCCTCTATCCTATCCTATCCTCTATCCTATCCTATCCTCTATCATATCCTATCCTCTATCCTATCCTATCCTCTATCCTATCCTTATCCTCTATCGTATGGTATCCTCTATCCTATCCTTATCCTCTATCGTATCCTATCCTCTATCCTATCCTATCCTCTATCCTATCCTATCCTCTATCCTATCCTATCCTATCCTCTATCCTATCCTATCCTCTATCCTATCTTATCCTCTATCCTATTAAATCCTATATCGTATCCTCTATCCTATCCTATCCTCTATCCTATCCCATCCTCTATCCTATCCTATCCTCTATCCTATCCTATCCTCTATCCTATCCTATCCTCTATCCCATCCTATTCTCTATCCTATCCTATCCTCTATCCTATCCTATCCTGTATCCTATCCTATCCTCTATCCTATCCTATCCTCTATCCTATCCTATCCTCTATCCTATCCTATCCTTTATCGTATCCTATCCTCTATCCTATTAAATCCTATATCGGATCCTCTATCCTATCCTATCCTCTATCGTATCCTATCCTCTATCGTATCCTATCCTCTATCCTATCCTATCCTCTATCCTATCCTATCCTCTATCCTATCCTATCCTCTATCCTATCCTATCCTCTATCCTATCTTATCCTCTATCCTATTAAATCCTATATCGTATCCTCTATCCTATCCTATCCTCTATCCTATCCCATCCTCTATACTATCCTATCCTCTATCCTATCCTATCCTCTATCGTATCCTATCCTCTATCCTATCCTATCCTCTATCCTATCCCATCCTCTATCCTATCCTATCCTCTATCCTATCCTATCCTCTATCCTATCCCATCCTCTATCCCATCCTATTCTCTATCCTATCCTATCCTCTATCCTATCCTATCCTCTATCCTATCCTATCCTCTATCATATCCTATCCTCTATCCTATCCTATCCGCTATCCTATCCTTATCCTCTATCGTATGGTATCCTCTATCCTATCCTATCCTCTAACCTATCCTATCCTCTATCCTATACTATCCTCTATCCTATCCTATCCTCTATCCCATCCTATTCTCTATCCTATCCTATCCTCTATCCTATCCTATCCTGTTCCCTATCCTATCCTCTATCCTATCCTATCCTCTATCCTATCCTATCCTCTATCCTATCCTATCCTCTATCCTATCCTATCCTCAATCCTATCCTATCCTCTATCCTATCCTATTCTCTATCCTATCCTATCCTCTATCCTATCCTATCCTCTATCCCATCCTATTCTCTATCCTATCCTATCCTCTATCCTATCCTATCCTGTATCCTATCCTATCCTCTATCCTATCCTATCCTCTATCCTATCCTATCCTCTATCCTATCCTATCCTTTATCGTATCCTATCCTCTATCCTATTAAATCCTATATCGGATCCTCTATCCTATCCTATCCTCTATCGTATCCTATCCTCTATCGTATCCTATCCTCTATCCTATCCTATCCTCTATCCTATCCTATCCTCTATCCTATCCTATCCTCTATCCTATCCTATCCTCTATCCTATCTTATCCTCTATCCTATTAAATCCTATATCGTATCCTCTATCCTATCCTATCCTCTATCCTATCCCATCCTCTATACTATCCTATCCTCTATCCTATCCTATCCTCTATCGTATCCTATCCTCTATCCTATCCTATCCTCTATCCTATCCCATCCTCTATCCTATCCTATCCTCTATCCTATCCTATCCTCTATCCTATCCCATCCTCTATCCCATCCTATTCTCTATCCTATCCTATCCTCTATCCTATCCTATCCTCTATCCTATCCTATCCTCTATCATATCCTATCCTCTATCCTATCCTATCCTCTATCCTATCCTTATCCTCTATCGTATGGTATCCTCTATCCTATCCTATCCTCTATCGTATCCTATCCTCTATCCTATCCTATCCTCTATCCTATCCTATCCTCTATCGTATCCTATCCTCTATCCTATCCTATCCTCTATCCTATCCTATCCTCTATCGTATCCTATCCTCTATCCTATCCTATCCTCTATCCTATCCTATCCTCTATCCTATCCTATCCTCTATCCTATCCTATCCTATCCTCTATCCTATCCTATCCTCTATCCTATCCTATCCTCTATCCTATCCTATCCTCTATCCTATCCTATCCTATCCTCTATCCTATCCTATCCTCTATCCTAACCTATCCTCTATCCTATCCTATCCTCTATCCTATCCTCTATCCTATCCCATCCTCTATCCTATCCTATCCTCTATCCTATCCTATCCTCTATCCTATCCTATCCTCTATCCCATCCTATTCTCTATCCTATCCTATCCTCTATCCTATCCTATCCTGTTCCCTATCCTATCCTCTATCCTATCCTATCCTCTATCCTATCCTATCCTCTATCCTATCCTATCCTCTATCCTATCCTATCCTCTATCCTATCCAATCCTCTATCCTATCCTCTATCCTATCCTCTATCCTATCCTATCCTCAATCCTATCCTATTCCCTATCCTATCCATTCCTCTATCCTATCCTATCCTCTATCCTATCCAATACTCTATCCTATCCTATCCTCTACCCTATCCTTTCCTCTATCCAATCCTATCCTCTATCGTATCCTATCCTTTATCTTATCCTATCCTCTATCCCATTCTATCCTCTATCGTATCCTATCCCCTATCGAATCCTACCATCTATCCTATCCTATCGTCTATCCCATCATATCCTCTATCCTATCCTACCCTCTACCCTATCCTATCCTCTATCCTATCCTATCCTGTATCCTATCCTATCCTCTATCATATCCTATCCTCTATCCTATCCTATCCTATCCTCTATCTCATCCTATCCATTATTCCATCCTATCCTCCATCCTATCCTATCCTCTATCCTATCTTATCCTCTGTCCTCTCCTATCCTCTATCACATCCTATCCTCTATCCTATCCAATACTCTATCCTATCCTATCCTCTATCCTATCCTATCCTCTACCCTATCCTATCCTGTATCCTATCCTATCCTCTGTCCTATCCTATCCTCTATCCTATCCTATCCTCTATCCTATCGTATCCTCTATCGTATCCCATCCTCTATCGTATCCCATCCTCTATCGTATCCTATCCTCTATCCTATCCTATCCTCAATCCTATTCTATCCTCTATCCTATCCTATCCCCTATCCTATCCTATCCTCAATCCTATCCTATCCTCTATCCTATCCAATCCCCTATCCTATCCTCTGTCCTATCCTATATACTATACTATCCTCTATCCTATCCTCTATCCTATCCTATATCCGATCCTATCCTCTATCCTGTCCTCTATCCTATCCTATCATCTATCTTATCCTATCCTCTATCCTATCATATCCTCTATCCTAACCTATCCCCTATCCTATCCTGTCCTCTATCCTATCCTCTGTCCTATTCCCTATCCTATCCTATCCTCTATCCTATCCTATCCTCTATAATAACCTATCCCGTATCCTATCCTATCCTGTATCCTATCCTCTATCCTATCCTCTATCCTATCCTCTATCCTATCCTATCCTCTGTCCTGTCGTATCCACTAGCCCCTATCCTATCCTCTATCCTATAGTATCGTCTATCATATCCAATCCTCTACCGTATCCTCTATCCTATCCTATCCCCTATCCTATCCTATCCTCTATCCTATCCTATCCTATCCTCTATCCTATCATATCCTCTATCCTATCCTATCCTCTATCCTATCCTATTCTCTATCCTAACCTATCTCCTATCCTATCCTATCCTCTATCCTATCCTCTACCCTATTCTCTATCCTATCCTCTCCTGTATCCTATCCTATCCTCTATAATATCCTATCCCGTATCCTATCCTATCCTGTATCCTATCCTCTATCCTATCCTCTATCCTATCCTCTATCCTATCCTATCCTCTATCCTATCCTATCCTCTGTCCTGTCGTATCCACTAGCCCCTATCCTATCCTCTATCCTATAGTATCGTCTATCCTACCCAATCCTCTATCGTATCCTCTATCCTATCCTATCCCCTATCCTATCCTATCATCTATCTTATCCTATCCTCTATCCTATCGTATCCTCTATCCGATCCTATCGTATTCTCTATCCTATCGTATCATATCCTCTATCCTATCCTATCCTCTAACCAATTTTATCCTCAATCCTATCCTATCCTGTAACCTATCCTATCCTCTATCCTATCCTATCCTCTATCCTATCCTATTCTCTATCCTAACCTATCCCCTATCCTATCCTATCCTCTATCCTATCCTCTACCCTATTCTCTATCCTATCCTATCCTATCCTCTATAATATCCTATCCCGTATCCTATCCTATCCTGTATCCTATCCTCCATCCTATCCGCTATCCTATCCTCTATCCTATCCTATCCTCTATCCTATCCTATCCTCTATCCTATCCTATCCTATCCTCTATCCTATCCTATCCTCTATCCTATCCTATCCTCTATCCTATCCGATCCTCTATCCTATCCTATCCTCTATCCTATCCTATCCTCTATCGTATCCTATCCTCTATCCTATCCTATCCTCTATCCTATCCCATCCTCTATCCTATCCTATCCTCTATCCTATCCTATCCTCTATCCTATCCCATCCTCTATCCCATCCTATTCTCTATCCTATCCTATCCTCTATCCTATCCTATCCTCTATCCTATCCTATCCTCTATCATATCCTATCCTCTATCCTATCCTATCCTCTATCCTATCCTTATCCTCTATCGTATGGTATCCTCTATCCTATCCTATCCTCTAACCTATCCTATCCTCTATCCTATACTATCCTCTATCCTATCCTATCCTCTATCCCATCCTATTCTCTATCCTATCCTATCCTCTATCCTATCCTATCCTGTTCCCTATCCTATCCTCTATCCTATCCTATCCTCTATCCTATCCTATCCTCTATCCTATCCTATCCTCTATCCTATCCTATCCTCAATCCTATCCTATCCTCTATCCTATCCTATTCTCTATCCTATCCTATCCTCTATCCTATCCTATCCTCTATCCTATCCTATCCTCTATCCTATCCTATTCTCTATCCTATCCTCTATCGTATCCTATCCCCTATCCTATCCAATCCTCTATCCTATCCTATCCGCTATCCTATCCAATCCTATATCCTATCCTCTATCATATCCTATCCTCTATCCTATCCTATCCTCTATCCTATCCTTATCCTCTATCGTATGGTATCCTCTATCCTATCCTTATCCTCTATCGTATCCTATCCTCTATCCTATCCTATCCTCTATCCTATCCTATCCTCTATCGTATGGTATCCTCTATCCTATCCTTATCCTCTATCGTATCCTATCCTCTATCCTATCCTATCCTCTATCCTATCCTATCCTCTATCCTATCCTATCCTATCCTATCCTCTATCCTATCCTATCCTCTATCCTATCTTATCCTCTATCCTATTAAATCCTATATCGTATCCTCTATCCTATCCTATCCTCTATCCTATCCCATCCTCTATCCTATCCTATCCTCTATCCTATCCTATCCTCTATCCTATCCTATCCTCTATCCCATCCTATTCTCTATCCTATCCTATCCTCTATCCTATCCTATCCTGTATCCTATCCTATCCTCTATCCTATCCTATCCTCTATCCTATCCTATCCTCTATCCTATCCTATCCTTTATCGTATCCTATCCTCTATCCTATTAAATCCTATATCGGATCCTCTATCCTATCCTATCCTCTATCGTATCCTATCCTCTATCGTATCCTATCCTCTATCCTATCCTATCCTCTATCCTATCCTATCCTCTATCCTATCCTATCCTCTATCCTATCCTATCCTCTATCCTATCTTATCCTCTATCCTATTAAATCCTATATCGTATCCTCTATCCTATCCTATCCTCTATCCTATCCCATCCTCTATACTATCCTATCCTATCCTCTATCCTATCCCATCCTCTATACTATCCTATCCTCTATCCTATCCTATCCTCTATCGTATCCTATCCTCTATCCTATCCTATCCTCTATCCTATCCCATCCTCTATCCTATCCTATCCTCTATCCTATCCTATCCTCTATCCTATCCCATCCTCTATCCCATCCTATTCTCTATCCTATCCTATCCTCTATCCTATCCTATCCTCTATCCTATCCTATCCTCTATCATATCCTATCCTCTATCCTATCCTATCCTCTATCCTATCCTTATCCTCTATCGTATGGTATCCTCTATCCTATCCTATCCTCTAACCTATCCTATCCTCTATCCTATACTATCCTCTATCCTATCCTATCCTCTATCCCATCCTATTCTCTATCCTATCCTATCCTCTATCCTATCCTATCCTGTTCCCTATCCTATCCTCTATCCTATCCTATCCTCTATCCTATCCTATTCTCTATCCTATCCTATCCTCTATCCTATCCTATCCTCAATCCTATCCTATCCTCTATCCTATCCTATTCTCTATCCTATCCTATCCTCTATCCTATCCTATCCTCTATCCTATCCTATCCTCTATCCTATCCTATTCTCTATCCTATCCTCTATCGCATCCTATCCCCTATCCTATCCAATCCTCTATCCTATCCTATCCGCTATCCTATCCAATCCTATATCCTATTCTCTATCCTATCCTATCCTCTATCCTATCCTATCCTTTATCGTATCCTATCCTCTATCCTATTAAATCCTATATCGGATCCTCTATCCTATCCTATCCTCTAGCGTATCCTATCCTCTATCCTATCATATCCTCTATCCTATCCTATTCTCTATCCTATCCTATCCTCTATCCTATCCTATCCTCTATCGTATCATATCCTCTATCCTATCCTATCCTCTATCCTATCCTATCCTCTATCATATCCTATCCTCTATCCTATCCTATCCTCTATCCTATCCTTATCCTCTATCGTATGGTATCCTCTATCCTATCCTTATCCTCTATCGTATCCTATCCTCTATCCTATCCTATCCTCTATCCTATCCTATCCTCTATCCTATCCTATCCTCTATCCTATCCTATCCTATCCTCTATCCTATCCTATCCTCTATCCTATCTTATCCTCTATCCTATTAAATCCTATATCGTATCCTCTATCCTATCCTATCCTCTATCCTCTCCCATCCTCTATCCTATCCTATCCTCTATCCTATCCTATCCTCTATCCTATCCTATCCTCTATCCCATCCTATTCTCTATCCTATCCTATCCTCTATCCTATCCTATCCTGTATCCTATCCTATCCTCTATCCTATCCTATCCTCTATCCTATCCTATCCTCTATCCTATCCTATCCTTTATCGTATCCTATCCTCTATCCTATTAAATCCTATATCGGATCCTCTATCCTATCCTATCCTCTAGCGTATCCTATCCTCTATCCTATCATATCCTCTATCCTATCCTATTCTCTATCCTATCCTATCCTCTATCCTATCCTATCCTCTATCGTATCATATCCTCTATCCTATCCTATCCTCTATCCTATCCTATCCTCTATCCTATCCTTATCCTCTATCGTATGGTATCCTCTATCCTATCCTTATCCTCTATCGTATCCTATCCTCTATCCTATCCTATCCTCTATCCTATCCTATCCTCTATCCTATCCTATCCTATCCTCTATCCTATCCTATCCTCTATCCTATCTTATCCTCTATCCTATTAAATCCTATATCGTATCCTCTATCCTATCCTATCCTCTATCCTATCCCATCCTCTATCCTATCCTATCCTCTATCCTATCCTATCCTCTATCCTATCCTATCCTCTATCCCATCCTATTCTCTATCCTATCCTATCCTCTATCCTATCCTATCCTGTATCCTATCCTATCCTCTATCCTATCCTATCCTCTATCCTATCCTATCCTCTATCCTATCCTATCCTTTATCGTATCCTATCCTCTATCCTATTAAATCCTATATCGGATCCTCTATCCTATCCTATCCTCTATCGTATCCTATCCTCTATCGTATCCTATCCTCTATCCTATCCTATCCTCTATCCTATCCTATCCTCTATCCTATCCTATCCTCTATCCTATCCTATCCTCTATCCTATCTTATCCTCTATCCTATTAAATCCTATATCGTATCCTCTATCCTATCCTATCCTCTATCCTATCCCATCCTCTATACTATCCTATCCTCTATCCTATCCTATCCTCTATCGTATCCTATCCTCTATCCTATCCTATCCTCTATCCTATCCCATCCTCTATCCTATCCTATCCTCTATCCTATCCTATCCTCTATCCTATCCTATCCTCTATCCTATCCTATCCTCAATCCTATCCTATCCTCTATCCTATCCTATTCTCTATCCTATCCTATCCTCTATCCTATCCTATCCTCTATCCCATCCTATTCTCTATCCTATCCTATCCTCTATCCTATCCTATCCTGTATCCTATCCTATCCTCTATCCTATCCTATCCTCTATCCTATCCTATCCTCTATCCTATCCTATCCTTTATCGTATCCTATCCTCTATCCTATTAAATCCTATATCGGATCCTCTATCCTATCCTATCCTCTATCGTATCCTATCCTCTATCGTATCCTATCCTCTATCCTATCCTATCCTCTATCCTATCCTATCCTCTATCCTATCCTATCCTCTATCCTATCCTATCCTCTATCCTATCTTATCCTCTATCCTATTAAATCCTATATCGTATCCTCTATCCTATCCTATCCTCTATCCTATCCCATCCTCTATACTATCCTATCCTCTATCCTATCCTATCCTCTATCGTATCCTATCCTCTATCCTATCCTATCCTCTATCCTATCCCATCCTCTATCCTATCCTATCCTCTATCCTATCCTATCCTCTATCCTATCCCATCCTCTATCCCATCCTATTCTCTATCCTATCCTATCCTCTATCCTATCCTATCCTCTATCCTATCCTATCCTCTATCATATCCTATCCTCTATCCTATCCTATCCTCTATCCTATCCTTATCCTCTATCGTATGGTATCCTCTATCCTATCCTATCCTCTATCGTATCCTATCCTCTATCCTATCCTATCCTCTATCCTATCCTATCCTCTATCGTATCCTATCCTCTATCCTATCCTATCCTCTATCCTATCCTATCCTCTATCGTATCCTATCCTCTATCCTATCCTATCCTCTATCCTATCCTATCCTCTATCCTATCCTATCCTCTATCCTATCCTATCCTATCCTCTATCCTATCCTATCCTCTATCCTATCCTATCCTCTATCCTATCCTATCCTCTATCCTATCCTATCCTCTATCCTATCCTATCCTATCCTCTATCCTATCCTATCCTCTATCCTAACCTATCCTCTATCCTATCCTATCCTCTATCCTATCCTCTATCCTATCCCATCCTCTATCCTATCCTATCCTCTATCCTATCCTATCCTCTATCCTATCCTATCCTCTATCCCATCCTATTCTCTATCCTATCCTATCCTCTATCCTATCCTATCCTGTTCCCTATCCTATCCTCTATCCTATCCTATCCTCTATCCTATCCTATCCTCTATCCTATCCTATCCTCTATCCTATCCTATCCTCTATCCTATCCAATCCTCTATCCTATCCTCTATCCTATCCTCTATCCTATCCTATCCTCAATCCTATCCTATTCCCTATCCTATCCATTCCTCTATCCTATCCTATCCTCTATCCTATCCAATACTCTATCCTATCCTATCCTCTACCCTATCCTTTCCTCTATCCAATCCTATCCTCTATCGTATCCTATCCTTTATCTTATCCTATCCTCTATCCCATTCTATCCTCTATCGTATCCTATCCCCTATCGAATCCTACCATCTATCCTATCCTATCGTCTATCCCATCATATCCTCTATCCTATCCTACCCTCTACCCTATCCTATCCTCTATCCTATCCTATCCTGTATCCTATCCTATCCTCTATCATATCCTATCCTCTATCCTATCCTATCCTATCCTCTATCTCATCCTATCCATTATTCCATCCTATCCTCCATCCTATCCTATCCTCTATCCTATCTTATCCTCTGTCCTCTCCTATCCTCTATCACATCCTATCCTCTATCCTATCCAATACTCTATCCTATCCTATCCTCTATCCTATCCTATCCTCTACCCTATCCTATCCTGTAACCTATCCTATCCTCTGTCCTATCCTATCCTCTATCCTATCCTATCCTCTATCCTATCGTATCCTCTATCGTATCCCATCCTCTATCGTATCCCATCCTCTATCGTATCCTATCCTCTATCCTATCCTATCCTCAATCCTATTCTATCCTCTATCCTATCCTATCCCCTATCCTATCCTATCCTCAATCCTATCCTATCCTCTATCCTATCCAATCCCCTATCCTATCCTCTGTCCTATCCTATATACTATACTATCCTCTATCCTATCCTCTATCCTATCCTATATCCGATCCTATCCTCTATCCTGTCCTCTATCCTATCCTATCATCTATCTTATCCTATCCTCTATCCTATCATATCCTCTATCCTAACCTATCCCCTATCCTATCCTGTCCTCTATCCTATCCTCTGTCCTATTCCCTATCCTATCCTATCCTCTATCCTATCCTATCCTCTATAATAACCTATCCCGTATCCTATCCTATCCTGTATCCTATCCTCTATCCTATCCTCTATCCTATCCTCTATCCTATCCTATCCTCTGTCCTGTCGTATCCACTAGCCCCTATCCTATCCTCTATCCTATAGTATCGTCTATCATATCCAATCCTCTACCGTATCCTCTATCCTATCCTATCCCCTATCCTATCCTATCCTCTATCCTATCCTATCCTATCCTCTATCCTATCATATCCTCTATCCTATCCTATCCTCTATCCTATCCTATTCTCTATCCTAACCTATCCCCTATCCTATCCTATCCTCTATCCTATCCTCTACCCTATTCTCTATCCTATCCTCTCCTGTATCCTATCCTATCCTCTATAATATCCTATCCCGTATCCTATCCTATCCTGTATCCTATCCTCTATCCTATCCTCTATCCTATCCTCTATCCTATCCTATCCTCTATCCTATCCTATCCTCTGTCCTGTCGTATCCACTAGCCCCTATCCTATCCTCTATCCTATAGTATCGTCTATCCTACCCAATCCTCTATCGTATCCTCTATCCTATCCTATCCCCTATCCTATCCTATCATCTATCTTATCCTATCCTCTATCCTATCGTATCCTCTATCCGATCCTATCGTATTCTCTATCCTATCGTATCATATCCTCTATCCTATCCTATCCTCTAACCAATTTTATCCTCAATCCTATCCTATCCTGTAACCTATCCTATCCTCTATCCTATCCTATCCTCTATCCTATCCTATTCTCTATCCTAACCTATCCCCTATCCTATCCTATCCTCTATCCTATCCTCTACCCTATTCTCTATCCTATCCTATCCTATCCTCTATAATATCCTATCCCGTATCCTATCCTATCCTGTATCCTATCCTCCATCCTATCCGCTATCCTATCCTCTATCCTATCCTATCCTCTATCCTATCCTATCCTCTATCCTATCCTATCCTCTATCCTATCCTATCCTATCCTCTATCCTATCCTATCCTCTATCCTATCCTATCCTCTATCCTATCCGATCCTCTATCCTATCCTATCCTCTATCCTATCCTATCCTCTATCGTATCCTATCCTCTATCCTATCCTATCCTCTATCCTATCCCATCCTCTATCCTATCCTATCCTCTATCCTATCCTATCCTCTATCCTATCCCATCCTCTATCCCATCCTATTCTCTATCCTATCCTATCCTCTATCCTATCCTATCCTCTATCCTATCCTATCCTCTATCATATCCTATCCTCTATCCTATCCTATCCTCTATCCTATCCTTATCCTCTATCGTATGGTATCCTCTATCCTATCCTATCCTCTAACCTATCCTATCCTCTATCCTATACTATCCTCTATCCTATCCTATCCTCTATCCCATCCTATTCTCTATCCTATCCTATCCTCTATCCTATCCTATCCTGTTCCCTATCCTATCCTCTATCCTATCCTATCCTCTATCCTATCCTATCCTCTATCCTATCCTATCCTCTATCCTATCCTATCCTCAATCCTATCCTATCCTCTATCCTATCCTATTCTCTATCCTATCCTATCCTCTATCCTATCCTATCCTCTATCCTATCCTATCCTCTATCCTATCCTATTCTCTATCCTATCCTCTATCGTATCCTATCCCCTATCCTATCCAATCCTCTATCCTATCCTATCCGCTATCCTATCCAATCCTATATCCTATTCTCTATCCTATCCTATCCTCTATCCTATCCTATCCTTTATCGTATCCTATCCTCTATCCTATTAAATCCTATATCGGATCCTCTATCCTATCCTATCCTCTAGCGTATCCTATCCTCTATCCTATCATATCCTCTATCCTATCCTATTCTGTATCCTATCCTATCCTCTATCCTATCCTATCCTCTATCGTATCATATCCTCTATCCTATCCTATCCTCTATCCTATCCTATCCTCTATCATATCCTATCCTCTATCCTATCCTATCCTCTATCCTATCCTTATCCTCTATCGTATGGTATCCTCTATCCTATCCTTATCCTCTATCGTATCCTATCCTCTATCCTATCCTATCCTCTATCCTATCCTATCCTCTATCCTATCCTATCCTATCCTCTATCCTATCCTATCCTCTATCCTATCTTATCCTCTATCCTATTAAATCCTATATCGTATCCTCTATCCTATCCTATCCTCTATCCTATCCCATCCTCTATCCTATCCTATCCTCTATCCTATCCTATCCTCTATCCTATCCTATCCTCTATCCCATCCTATTCTCTATCCTATCCTATCCTCTATCCTATCCTATCCTGTATCCTATCCTATCCTCTATGCTATCCTATCCTCTATCCTATCCTATCCTCTATCCTATCCTATCCTTTATCGTATCCTATCCTCTATCCTATTAAATCCTATATCGGATCCTCTATCCTATCCTATCCTCTATCGTATCCTATCCTCTATCGTATCCTATCCTCTATCCTATCCTATCCTCTATCCTATCCTATCCTCTATCCTATCCTATCCTCTATCCTATCCTATCCTCTATCCTATCTTATCCTCTATCCTATTAAATCCTATATCGTATCCTCTATCCTATCCTATCCTCTATCCTATCCCATCCTCTATACTATCCTATCCTCTATCCTATCCTATCCTCTATCGTATCCTATCCTCTATCCTATCCTATCCTCTATCCTATCCCATCCTCTATCCTATCCTATCCTCTATCCTATCCTTATCCTCTATCGTATGGTATCCTCTATCCTATCCTATCCTCTATCGTATCCTATCCTCTATCCTATCCTATCCTCTATCCTATCCTATCCTCTATCGTATCCTATCCTCTATCCTATCCTATCCTCTATCCTATCCTATCCTCTATCGTATCCTATCCTCTATCCTATCCTATCCTCTATCCTATCCTATCCTCTATCCTATCCTATCCTCTATCCTATATTATCCTCTATCCTATTAAATCCTATATCGTATCCTCTATCCTATCCTATCCTCTATCCTATCCTATCCTCTATCCTATCCTATCCTATCCTCTATCCTATCCTATCCTCTATCCTAACCTATCCTCTATCCTATCCTATCCTCTATCCTATCCTCTATCCTATCCCATCCTCTATCCTATCCTATCCTCTATCCTATCCTATCCTCTATCCTATCCTATCCTCTATCCCATCCTATTCTCTATCCTATCCTATCCTCTATCCTATCCTATCCTGTTCCCTATCCTATCCTCTATCCTATCCTATCCTCTATCCTATCCTATCCTCTATCCTATCCTATCCTCTATCCTATCCTATCCTCTATCCTATCCAATCCTCTATCCTATCCTCTATCCTATCCTCTATCCTATCCTATCCTCAATCCTATCCTATTCCCTATCCTATCCATTCCTCTATCCTATCCTATCCTCTATCCTATCCAATACTCTATCCTATCCTATCCTCTACCCTATCCTTTCCTCTATCCAATCCTATCCTCTATCGTATCCTATCCTTTATCTTATCCTATCCTCTATCCCATTCTATCCTCTATCGTATCCTATCCCCTATCGAATCCTACCATCTATCCTATCCTATCGTCTATCCCATCATATCCTCTATCCTATCCTACCCTCTACCCTATCCTATCCTCTATCCTATCCTATCCTGTATCCTATCCTATCCTCTATCATATCCTATCCTCTATCCTATCCTATCCTATCCTCTATCTCATCCTATCCATTATTCCATCCTATCCTCCATCCTATCCTATCCTCTATCCTATCTTATCCTCTGTCCTCTCCTATCCTCTATCACATCCTATCCTCTATCCTATCCAATACTCTATCCTATCCTATCCTCTATCCTATCCTATCCTCTACCCTATCCTATCCTGTATCCTATCCTATCCTCTGTCCTATCCTATCCTCTATCCTATCCTATCCTCTATCCTATCGTATCCTCTATCGTATCCCATCCTCTATCGTATCCCATCCTCTATCGTATCCTATCCTCTATCCTATCCTATCCTCAATCCTATTCTATCCTCTATCCTATCCTATCCCCTATCCTATCCTATCCTCAATCCTATCCTATCCTCTATCCTATCCAATCCCCTATCCTATCCTCTGTCCTATCCTATATACTATACTATCCTCTATCCTATCCTCTATCCTATCCTATATCCGATCCTATCCTCTATCCTGTCCTCTATCCTATCCTATCATCTATCTTATCCTATCCTCTATCCTATCATATCCTCTATCCTAACCTATCCCCTATCCTATCCTGTCCTCTATCCTATCCTCTGTCCTATTCCCTATCCTATCCTATCCTCTATCCTATCCTATCCTCTATAATAACCTATCCCGTATCCTATCCTATTCTGTATCCTATCCTCTATCCTATCCTCTATCCTATCCTCTATCCTATCCTCTATCCTATCCTATCCTCTGTCCTGTCGTATCCACTAGCCCCTATCCTATCCTCTATCCTATAGTATCGTCTATCATATCCAATCCTCTACCGTATCCTCTATCCTATCCTATCCCCTATCCTATCCTATCCTCTATCCTATCCTATCCTATCCTCTATCCTATCATATCCTCTATCCTATCCTATCCTCTATCCTATCCTATTCTCTATCCTAACCTATCCCCTATCCTATCCTATCCTCTATCCTATCCTCTACCCTATTCTCTATCCTATCCTCTCCTGTATCCTATCCTATCCTCTATAATATCCTATCCCGTATCCTATCCTATCCTGTATCCTATCCTCTATCCTATCCTCTATCCTATCCTCTATCCTATCCTATCCTCTATCCTATCCTATCCTCTGTCCTGTCGTATCCACTAGCCCCTATCCTATCCTCTATCCTATAGTATCGTCTATCCTACCCAATCCTCTATCGTATCCTCTATCCTATCCTATCCCCTATAATATCCTATCATCTATCTTATCCTATCCTCTATCCTATCGTATCCTCTATCCGATCCTATCGTATTCTCTATCCTATCGTATCATATCCTCTATCCTATCCTATCCTCTAACCAATTTTATCCTCAATCCTATCCTATCCTGTAACCTATCCTATCCTCTATCCTATCCTATCCTCTATCCTATCCTATTCTCTATCCTAACCTATCCCCTATCCTATCCTATCCTCTATCCTATCCTCTACCCTATTCTCTATCCTATCCTATCCTATCCTCTATAATATCCTATCCCGTATCCTATCCTATCCTGTATCCTATCCTCCATCCTATCCGCTATCCTATCCTCTATCCTATCCTATCCTCTATCCTATCCTATCCTCTATCCTATCCTATCCTCTGTCCTGTCGTATAAACTAGCCCCTATCCTATCCTCTATCCTATAGTATCGTCTATCCTATCCAATCCTCTATCGTATCCTCTATCCTATCCTATCCCCTATCCTATCCTATCCTCTATCCTATCCTATCCTCAATCCTATCCTATCCTCAATCCTATTCTATCCTCTATCCTATCCTATCCTCTATCCTATCCTATCCTCTATCCTACCCTGTCCTCTATCCTATCCAATCCTCTATCCTATCCTCTATCCTATCCTATCCTCTATCCTATCCTATCCTCTATCCTATCCGATCCTCTATCCTATCCTATCCTCTATCCTATCCTATCCTCTATCCTATCCTATCCTCTATCCTATCCTATCCTCTATCCTATTCTATATCCTATCCTATCCTCTATCCTATCCTATCCCCTATCCTATCCTCTATCCTATCCTCTATCCGATCCTATCCTCTATCCTGTCCTCTATCCTATCCTATCATCTATCTTATCCTATCCTCTATCCTATCGTATCCTCTATCCTATCCTATCCTCTAACCAATTTTATCCTCAATCCTATCCTATCCTGTAACCTATCCTATCCTCTATCCTTACCTATCCTCTATCATATCCTATCTTGTATACTATCCTATCCTCTATCCTATAATATCATCTATCCTATCCTATCCTCAACCCTGTCCTATCCTCAATCCTATCCTATAGTCTATCCTATCCTATCCGCAATCCTATCCTATCCTGTATCCTATATTATCCTCTATCCTTTCCAATCTCCTATCCTATCATCTATCCTGTCCTAACCTATCCTCTATCCTATCCAATCCACAATCCTATCCTATCCTCTATAATATCGTATCCACTATCATATCCTGTCCTCTTTCCTATAGTATCATCTATCCTATCGTATCCTCAATCCTATCCTAGCCTCTATCCTATCCTATCCTCAATCCTATCCTAGCCTCTATCCTATCCTATCCTCTATCCTATCCTGTCCTCTATAATATCGTATCCTCTATCCTATCCTATCCTCTATACTCTCCTATCCTCAATCCTATCCTATTCCCTATCCTATCCTATACTCTATCCTGTCCTATCCTCTATCCTATCCCATCCTCTATCGTATCCTATCCTCTATCCCATCCTATTCCTCTATCCTATTCTTTCCTCTATCCTATCCAATCCTCTGTCTCATGCTATCCTCTATGCAATCCGATCCTGTATCCTATACTACCCTCTATCCAATCCTATAATCTATCCTTTCCTATCCTGTATCATATCCTATCATCTATCGTATCCTATCATCTATCTTATCCTATCCTCTATCCCATCCTATCCTCCATCCTATCCTATCCTCTATCCTATCCTATCCTCTATCCTATCCTATCCTCTGTCCTATCCTACCCTCTGTCTTATCCTATCCTATATCCTACCCTCTGTCCTATCCTATCCTATATCCTATCCTATCCTCTATCTTATCATATCCTCTATCCCATCCTATCCTCCATCCTATCCTATCCTCTACCCTATCCTATCCTCTATCCTATCCTATCCTCTATCCTATAGTATCCTCTATCCTATTGTATCCTCTATCCTATAACATCCTCTATCCTATCCTATCGTCTATCCTATAATATCCTCTATCCTATCCAATCTTCTATCCTATCCTCTATCCTATCCTCTATCCTATCGTATCATCTATCGGATCCCATCCTCTACCGTATCCTGTCCTCTATCCTATCCCCTTATATATGGTGTAATATCCTCTATTCTATCCCAGCCTCTATCGTATCCTATCCTCTATCCTATCCCATTCCTCTATCTAATCGTATCCTCTACCCTATCCTATCCTCTATCCTATCGTATCCTCTATCCTTTCCCATCCTCTATCCTATCCTATCCTCTAGCCTATCCTATCCTCTATCCTACGATATCCTCTATCCTATCCTCTATCCTATCCTCTATCCTATAATATCTTCTATTATATAATATCCTCTATCCCATCCTATCCTCCATCCTATCCTATCCTCTATCCTCTCCTATCTTCTATTTTATCATATCCTCTATCCCATCCTATCCTCCATCCTATCCTATCTTCTATCCTATCCTATCCTCTATCCTATCCTATCCTATATCCTATCCTCTATCCTATCCTCTATCCTATCGTATCATCTATCGTACCCCATCCTCTACCGTATCCTATCCTCTATCCTATCCCATTATAAATGCTGTAATATCCTCTAATCTATCCCATCCTCTATCGTATCCCATCCTCTGCCGTATCCTACCATCTATCCTATCCTCTATCATATCCTATCCTCTATCCTATCCCATCCTCTTTCCTATCCTATCCTCAATCCTATCCCATACTGTATCCTATCCTATCCTCAATCCTATCCCATACTCTATCCTATCCTATCCTCTGTCCTATCCTATCCTCTATCCTATCCTATCCTCTATCCTATCCCATTCCGCTATCTAATCCTATCCTCTACCCTATCCTATCCTCTGTCCTATCGTATCCTATATCCAATCCTATCCTCTATCCTATCCTGACCTCTATCCTATCTTATACTATATCCTATACTATCCTCTATCCTATCCCCTATCCTATCCAATCCCCTATCCTATCCTCTATCCTATCCTATCCTGTATCCTACCCAAGCCGGTATCCTATCCTCAATCCTATCCTATCCTGTATAATATCGTATACTCTAAACTATCCTATCCTCTATCCTATCCTGTCCTTTACCCTATCCTATCCTCTATCCTATCCTATCCTCTACCCTATCCTATCCTGTATCCTATCCTATCCTCTGTCCTATCCTATCCTCTGTCCTATCCTAACCTCTATCCTATCCTATCCTCTATCCTATCCTATCCTCTATCATATCCTATCCTCTATCCTATCCTATCCTATCCTCTGTCTCATCCTATCCATTATTCCATCCTATCCTCCATCCTATCCTATCCTCTATCCTATCTTATCCTCTGTCCTCTCCTATCCTCTATCATATCCTATCCTCTATCCTATCCAATACTCTATCCTATCCTATCCCCTATCCTATCCAATCCTCTATCCTATAATATCTTCTATCCTATCCTATCGTCTACCCTATCCAATCGCCTATCCTATCCTGTATCCGATCCAATCCTCTATCCTATCCTATCCTCTATCCTATCCTATCCTCTGTCCTATAATATCCTCTATCCTATAATATCATCTATCCTATACTATTCTCTATCCTATCCTATCCTCTATCCTATATTATCCTCTATCGTATGCTATCCTCTATCCTATCATATCCTCTATTCTATCCAATCCCTTATCCTATCATCTATCCGAACCTATCCTCTATCCTATCCTACCCTCTATCCTATAATATCATCTATCCTATACTATTCTCTATCCTATCCTATCCTCTATCCTATACTATCCTCTATCGTATCCTATCCTCTATCCTATCCTATCCTGAACCCTATCGTATCCTCAATCCTATCCTATACTCCATCCTATCCTATCCGCAATCCTATCCTATCCTCTATCCTATCCAATCTTCTATCCTATCCTCTATCCTATCCTCTATCCTATCCTCTATCCCATCCTCTATCCTATCCTATATCCTATCCTCTATCCTATCCTCTATCCTATCCTCTATCCTATCCTCTATCCTATCCTATCCTCTATCCTATACTATCCTCTATAGTATCCTATCCTCTATGCTATCCTATTCTCTATCCTATCCTCTACCCTATCCTATCCTCTATCCTATAATATCCTCTATCCTATCCTATCCTCAATCCTATACTACCCTCTATCCAATCCTATCCTCTATCCTTTCCTATCCTGTATTATATCCTATCATCTATCGTATCCTATCATCTATTTTATCATATCCTCTATCCCATCCTATCCTCCATCCTATCCTATCCTCTATCCTATCCTATCCTCTATCCTATCCTATTCTCTATCCTATCCTCTGCCCTATCCTATCCTCTATCCTATCCTATCCTCTATCCTATTATATCCTCTATTCTATCCAATCCCCTATCCTATCCTCTATCCGATCCTATCCTCTATCCTATCCAATCACCTATCCTATCCTCTATCTGATCCTATCCTCTATCCTATCCTATCCTCTATCCTACAATGTCATCTATCCTATACAATTCTCTATCCTATCCTATCCTCTATCCTATACTATCCGCTATCGTATCCTATCCTCTATCCGATCCTATCCTCTATCCTATCTTATCCTCTATCCTATCCTATTCTCTATCCTATCCTCTACCCTATCCTATCCTCTATCCTATCCTATCCTCTATCCTATCGAATCCCATATCCTATCCTCTATAATATCCTATCCTATCCTCTATCCTATTCTATCCTCTATCGTATCCACTAGCCTATCCTATCCTCTATCCTATCCTATCCTCTATCCTATCCTATCCTCAATCCTATCTATCTTATCCTATCCTCTATCGTATCCTCTATAATAACCGTATACTCTATCATATCGTATCCTGTAACCTATAATATCGAATATCCTATCCAATCCTCTATCCTATCCTATCCTCTATCTTATCCTATCCTCTATCCTATTTTATGCTCTATCCGATCCTATGCGCTATCCTATCCTATCCTATCCCCTATCCTATCCTATCCTCTATCCTATAATATCCTCTATCCTATCCTATCCTCTACCCTATCCAATCCCCTATCTTATCCTCTATCCTATCCTATCCTCCATCCTATATTATCCTCTATAATATCCAATTTTCTATGCTATCCTATCCTCTATCCTATCCTCTATTCTATCCTCTATCCTATCCTATCCTATCCTATCCTCAATCCTATCCAATCCTCTATCCTATCCTATCCTCTATTCTATCCTCTATTCTATCCTCTATCCTATCCTATCCTCAATCCTATCCTATCCCCTATCCTATCCTATCCTCTATTCTATCCTATCCTCTATCCTATAATATCCTCTATACTATCCTATCCACTATCCTATCCTATCCTCTATCCTACCGTATCCTCTATCCTATCCCGTCCTCTATCCTATCCTATCCACTATCCTATCCTATCCTCAATCCTATCCTATCCCCTATCCTATCCTATCCTCTATCCTATCGTATCCTCTGTCCTATCCTATTCTCTATCCTATCCTATCCTCTATCCTATCGTATCCTCTGTCCTATCCTATCCTCTATCCTATCCTATCCTCTATCCTATAATATCCTCTATCCTATCCTATACTCTATCCTATAATATCCTCTATCCTATCCTATCCTCTATCCTATCCCATCATCTATCCTATCCTATCGTCTATCCTATAATATCCTCTATCCTATACTCTATCCAACCTATCCTATCCAATCCCCTATCCTATCCTCTATCCTATAATATCAGCTATCCTATCCTAATCTCTATCCTCTATCCTATCCTATCCTCTATCCTATCCAATCCTCTATCCTATCCAATCCTCTATCCTATCCAATCCCCTATCCTATCCTCTATAGTATAATATCAGCTATCCTATCCTAATCTCTATCCTATCCTATCCTATCCTCTATCCTATCCAATCCTCTATCCTATCCAATCCTCTATCCTATCCAATCCCCTATCCTATCCTCTATCCTATAATATCAGCTATCCTATCCTAATCTCTATCCTATCCTATCCTATCCTCTATCCTATCCAATCCTCTATCCTATCCAATCCTCTATCCTATCCCATCCTCTATACTATCCCCTATCCTATCCTATCCTCAATCCTATCCTATCCCTTATCCTATCCTACCCTCTGTCCTATCCTATCCTCCATCCTATAATATCCTCTGTCCTATCCAGTCCTCTATCCTATCCAATCGTCTATCCTATCCAATCCTCTATCTTATCCTATACTCAATCCTATCCAATCCTCTATCCTATCCTATGCTCTATTCTATCCTATCCTCTATCCTATCCAATCCCCTATCCTATCCTCTATCCTATCCTATCCTCTATCCTATAATATCAGCTATCCTATCCTAATCTCTATCCTATCCTATCCTATCCTATCCTCTATCGTATCCTAACCTCTATTCTATCCAATCCTATATCCTATCCTCTATCCTATCCTATAATCTATCATATTATATGCTCTATCCGATCCTATGCGCTATCCTATCCTATCCTCTATCCTACAATGTCCTCTATCCTATGCAATCCCCTATCCTATCCTCTAACCTATCCTATCCTCTATCCTATAATATCAGCTATCCTACCCTAAACTCTATCCTATCCTATCCTATCCTCTATCCTATCCAATCCTCTATCCTATCCAATCCCCTATCCTATCCTCTATCCTATAATATCAGCTATCCTATCCTAATCTCTATCCTATCCTATCCTATCCTCTATCCTATCCAATCCTCTATCCTATCCAATTCTCTATCCTATAATATCAGCTATCCTATCCTAATCTCTATCCTATCCTATCCTATCCTCTATCCTATCCAATCCTCTATCCTATCCAATCCTCTATCCTATCCAATCCCCTATCCTATCCTCTATCGTATAATATCAGCTATCCTATCCTAATCTCTATCCTATCCTATCCTATCCTCTGTCCTATCCAATCCTCTATTCTATCCAATCCTCTATCCTATCCAATCCCCTATCCTATCCCCTATCCTATAATATCAGCTATCCTATCCTAATCTCTATCCTATCCTATCCTATCCTCTATCCTATCCAATCCTCTATCCTATCCAATCCTCTATCCTATCCTATCCTCTATACTATCCTCTATCCTATCCTATCCTCAATCCTATCCTATACCCTATCCTATCCTACCCTCTGTCCTATCCTATCCTCCATCCTATTATATCCTCTGTCCTATCCAATCCTCTATCCTATCCAATCCTCTATCCTATCCAATCCTCTATCCTATCCTATCCTCTATACTATCCTCTATCCTATCCTATCCTCAATCCTATCCTATCCCCTATCCTACCCTACCCTCTGTCCTATCCTATCCTCCATCCTATAATATCCTCTGTCCTATCCAATCCTCTATCCTATCCAATCCTCTATCCTATCCAATCCTCTATCCTATCCAATACTCTATCCTATCCTATTCTCAATCCTATCCAATCCTCTATCCTATCCTATGCTCTATTCTATCCTATCCTCTATCCTATCCAATCCCCTATCCTATCCCCTATCCTATCCTATCCTCTATCCTATCGTATCCTCTGTCCTATCCTATCCTCTATCCTATCCAATCCCCTATCCTATCCCCTATCCTATCCTATCCTCTATCCTATCGTATCCTCTGTCCTATCCTATCCTCTATCCTATCCTATCCTCCATCCTATATTATCCTCTATCCTAACGTATACTCTGTCCTATCCTATCCTCTATCCTATCCTATCCTCTATCCTATCCTATCCTCTATGGTATCCTATCCTCTATCCTATCGTATCCTCAATCCTATCCCATTCTCTATCCTATCCTGCCCTCTATCCTATCCTATCCTGTATCCTATCCTATCCTCCAACCTATATTATCCTCTATCCTAACGTATCCTCTGTCCTATCCTATCCTCTATCCTATCCTATCCTCTATCCTATCCTATCCTCTATCGTATCCTATCCTCTATCCTATCGTATCCTCAATCCTATCCCATTCTCTATCCTATCCTGCCCTCTATCCTATCCTATCCTGTATCCTATCCTATCCTCCATCCTATATTATCCTCTATCTTATCGTATCCTCTGTCCTATCCTATCCTCTATCCTATCCATTCCTCTATAATATCGTATCCTCTATCCTATCGTATACTCTATCCTATAATATCCTCTAACCTATCCTATCCTCTATCATATAATACCCTCTATCCTATCCTATCCTGTATCCTATCCTATCCTATCCTCTATCCTATAATATCCTCTATCCTATCCTATCCTCTATCATATACTATCCTCTATCCTATCCTATTCTCAATCCTATTCAATTTTCTATCCTATCCTATCCTGTCCTCTATCCTATCCTATCCTCTATCGTATCCTATCCTGTATCCTATACAATCCTATATCCTATCCTCTATCCTATCCTATCCTCTATCCTATTATATGCTCTATCTGATCCTATCCGCTATCCTATCCTATCCTCTATCCTACAATGTCCTCTATCCTATCCAATCCCCTATCCTATCCTCTATTACATCCTACCCTCTGTCCTATCCTATCCTCCATCCTATAATATCCTCTGTCCTATCCTATCCTCTATCCTATCCAATCCTCTATCCTATCCAATCCTCTATCCTATCCTATTCTCAATCCTATCCAATCCTCTATCCTATCCTATGCTCTATTCTATCCTATCCTCTATCCTATCCTCTATCCTATCCTCTATCCTTTCCTCTATCCTATCCTCTATCCTATCCTCTATTCTATCCTCTATCCTATCCTCTATCCTATCCTCTATCCTATCCTATCATCAATCCTATCCTATCCCCTATCCTATCCTATCCTCTATTCTATCGTATCCTCTGTCCTATCCTATCCTCTTTCCTATCCTATCCTCTATTCTATAATATCCTCTATCCTATCCTATCCTCTATCCTATCCTATCCTCTATCCTATCCTATTCTCAATCCTATCTAATTTTCTATCCTATCCTATCCTCTATCCTATCCTGTCCTCTATTCTATCCTATCCTCTATCTTATCCTATTCTCTGCCCTATCCTATCCTCTATCCTATCCTATCCTCTATCCTATAATATCAGCTATCCTACCCTAATCTCTATCCTATCCTATCCTATCCTCTATCCTATCCAATCCTCTATCCTATCCAATCCTCTATCCTATCCAATCCCCTATCCTATCCTCTATCCTATAATATCAGCTATCCAATCCTAATCTCTATCCTATCCTATCCTATCCTCTATCCTATCCAATCCTCTTTCCTATCCAATTCTCTATCCTATCCAATCCCCTATCCTATCCTCTATCCTATAATATCAGCTATCCTATCCTAATCTCTATCCTATCCTATCCTATCCTCTATCCTATCCAATCCTCTATCCTATCCAATCCTCTATCCTATCCAATCCTCTATCCTATCCTATCCTCTATACTATCCTCTATCCTATCCTGTCCTCAATCCTATCCTATCCCCTATCCTATCCTACCCTCTGTCCTATCCTATCCTCCATCCTATAATATCCTCTGTCCTATCCAATCCTCTATCCTATCCAATCCTCTATCCTATCCAATCCTCTATCCTATCCAATACTCTATCCTATCCTATTCTCAATCCTATCCAATCCTCTATCCTATCCTATGCTCCATTCTATCCTATCCTCTATCCTATCCAATCCCCTATCCTATCCCCTATCCTATCCTATCCTCTATCCTATCGTATCCTCTGTCCTATCCTATCCTCTATCCTATCCTATCCTCCATCCTATATTACCCTCTATCCTAACGTATCCTCTGTCCTATCCTATCCTCTATCCTATCCTATCCTCTATCCTATCCTATCCTCTATCGTATCCTATCCTCTATCCTATCGTATCCTCAATCCTATCCTCTATTCTATCCTCTATCCTATCCTCTATCCTATCCTCTATCCTATAATATCCTCTATCCTATCCTATCCCCTATCATATACTATCCTCTATCCTATCCTATTCTCAATCCTATTCAATTTTCTATCCTATCCTGTCCTCTATCCTATCCTGTCCTCTATCCTATCCTATCCTCTATCGTATCCTATCCTGTATCCTATACAATCCTATATCCTATCCTCTATCCTATCCTATCCTCTATCCTATTATATGCTCTATCTGATCCTATCCGCTATCCTATCCTATCCTCTATCCTACAATGTCCTCTATCCTATCCGATCCCCTATCCTATCCTCTATTACATCCTACCCTCTGTCCTATCCTATCCTCCATCCTATAATATCCTCTGTCCTATCCTATCCTCTATCCTATCCAATCCTCTATCCTATCCAATCCTCTATCCTATCCTATTCTCAATCCTATCCAATCCTCTATCCTATCCTATGCTCTATTCTATCCTATCCTCTATCCTATCCAATCCACTATCCTATCCTCTATCCTATCCTCTCCTCCATCCTATATTATCCTCTATAATATCCAATCTTCTGAAGGAACAGGGTTATATAAGGCGGGTGCCTTAGAATGAGTGTTCAAATCAGGTGTACGTGACTGAGTCGTTTATTTACAATAAAGAGTGATGTCGCGAGAGCGTCCGGGGTGGTTCGACTAAAACCGGCGATTCGCTTCGACTCGCGGTTGAACTGTTATTGCAACTTAGCAACGACCGGACTAGCTCTAAGTCACTCGGCGGATACGCGGCTGTGTCTCGACTTCGTGACTCTCTTTTCGCGTCGGTAGTCTCTGCCTTATATCTTCAAAAATGCTTGTCGGCTGATTGGTGGAAGTCCTTGCGGGGAACTTCCACCAATCCGTGCATTTTGCATAACACGCCCACGTTCCACGCCTCTCGTGCGTGAAAAGGGTGAGCGTGTCGTTCTGTTAAAAATCTAATTTTGGTGATGCAGCGGGGTGTCTTCCGGGCCCCGTGCTAAGTGCGGTACGTGACTGCTGGCTTACGTCAACGGGCCCAGTTTTCCCGGGTGATAGAAACCAGGCACGCGTCGCTGGGACACTCTAGGCTGGAGACCCTTAGACTACCCAAAATTTATGGCGTCCACTTGCGCTATTGAGTTCGTCGCTAGGAACTACAAGGACACATCTGTCCGCTAAGTGGCCAAAAACGTTAAAGACGTTTTCTCACAAATAGCGTCTTATGCTGTGCAAACCATAAATCTTTCTTGGTGCTGGTGCGCTGAAGATTTCTCTTCCGGCGCCCCGCTAGCCGCTACATCACCCCCTTACCAGTGCTAACGCTATCCTAACTTAATCCTAATTACCGGGTAATCTATACCTATTCTTATTGTAGCTGGCTATTTACAAAATGTACAATATATATACAACGTGGCAAGGTTGTCTCACGTTCCGACCTGCAGGTAGTCAGGAAATCTAACGCGTCTACCTGAGCGCGTGTGGACAGGTACCTGCGCGGGGGTCGGCTCGGTCGTCGGTTGCGAGTCTTTGTATCGTACGGTCTCGTCACCGTTTACCGTGTACGCGGGTTTAAGGCGGTCAATGGTTACCGTTGTGTCTTTTCCGCGCACTCGAATCTTGAAATTCTTCCCGTTACGCGAAATAACTGGGAAAGGTCCTTCGTACGCGTTTTGCAATGGGGTCCGCGTTGCGTCGGTACGAAGGTACACGTGGGAGGCGGTCGCTAGGTCTTTGTAGACAAACACTTTGTTGCCACCATGACGCGATCCCGGCACCGGGCGAACGTCGCGGAAGTGTTCACGTAACTGCCTCACCATGCTCGCGGGGTCTTCGTTGCTCGCCGTGTTGGTAAAAAATTCGGCAGGTAGCCGAACGCTCTCGCCATAGACGAGCTCTGCCGTTGATGCCAGCAGGTCGTCCCGATACGCTGCCCTAATACCTAAAAGTACTACGGGCAACGCATCGGTCCAACGTTGCGTGCCGTGGCACTTTATGGCAGCTTTGAGCTGTCTATGGAAGCGCTCGACCATGCCGTTTGCCGCCGGATGATAGGCTGCAGTTCGAATATGCTTCGCGCCTAATAAATTGCTCAGGTGTTTGAACAACTGCGATTCGAACTGCCTACCCTGGTCCGTTGTGATCCGGATGGGGGTACCGAATCTAGCCACCCATCCGGCGACAAACTCTTTCGCTACCGTTTCTGCCTCGATATTGGCGATCGGAAAGGCTTCGGGCCAACGCGTGAAGCGATCGACGCATGTGAGGCAGTATCTTTTGCCGTCTGATATCGGTAGCGGGCCCACCAAATCGAGATGGATGTGCTCGAATCTGGCGGACGGCGCTTTGAATTCCGATATCGGGCTGAAGACATGTCTACTCGTTTTAGCGCGCTGACATTCGGTACAACTGCGAGCCCAAGCGCGACAGTCGCGTTCTATCGATGGCCAAACAAATCTCTGTTTGCAGAGTTTCGCGGTGGCCTTGATACCTGGATGGGCGCAGTTATGGACAGCTGAGAACGCGTGTCGGCGAAACGGTGCTGTTACGAATGGGCGCGCGACATTCGTTGACACGTCGCAATAGACTTCGACGTCGCTGTCGATTAATTTGACGCGCTTGAGCGTTAATGAGGTGTCGGACGCGGTTAAGAACTTGTCGACTTCTTTGTCGTTTTCTTGCGAACGAGCTAATTCCGCGTAGTCTATAGTCGACGCGATGGATTCGATTCGCGATAGTGCGTCCGCCACCTCATTATCTTTGCCGCTGATGTGCCGAATGTCAGTGGTGAACTGGCCTACGTAATCCAGATACCGAAACTGTCGAGGGGAACATTTGTCGGATCTCTGGTTGAACGCGAAAGTCAGAGGTTTATGATCGGTGTATATCGTGAACGAACGACCTTCGACCATATGTCGGAATTTCTTAACCGCTGTATATATCGCTAGAAGTTCGCGATCGTATGCGCTGTAGTTACGCTGTGCGGGCGACATGGATTTCGTGTGGAAGGCTAGTGGCCTCCACGAATTTCCTTGTCGCTGTTGCAGCGTTGCTCCGATCGCGAAATCCGACGCATCCACCATAATCGCGAGTTGCGAACGACTCGATGGATGCGTTAGTAGCGTAGCGTTGGCAAGTGCATCTTTGGATGCTTGAAACGCTGTTTCCGCTTCACCTGACCATTGGATCGGGGCGTTGCCTTTCGCCGTCCGACCGCTGAGCAGGTGGTGAAGCGGTGTTTGTACCGCCGCGGCGTTAGGTATGAACCGTCTATAAAAGTTTAACATACCGAGGAACCTACGGAGCTGTTTCGCGGTCTCTGGTTTCGGAAATTCGTTTATGGCCTTTACTTTTTCAGGTAGAGGCCTCGTGCCGTTGCCGTTCACAATATACCCGAGAAACTTGACTTCGGTAGCGGCGAATACGCATTTGCTCGGGTTTACGATGACACCGTACTCGTTAAGCCGCTCGAGGAGTTGACGCAGATGTTCCATATGCTCGTCTTCATCGACTGACGCTACTAGAATATCGTCTAGATACGCATAGCAAAAATCGAAACCGCGTAAGACGGTGTCGATGAAGCGTTGAAACGTCTGCGCCGCGTTGCGCAAACCGAACGGCATGACGGTGTACTCGTACAACCCGAACGGCGTCGTTACCGCGGTCTTCGGAATATCGCGAGGGTTTACCGGTATCTGGTGGTACGCGCGGACCAGGTCTAACGTAGTAAACACTGTCTTCCCTGCTAATGTTCGCGCGAAGTCCTCGATATGTGGTATGGGATACCGGTCGGGGATCGTGCGAGCGTTTAAGGTCCTGTAATCGCCGCAGGGCCGCCATCCGTTGTCCTTCTTCTGCACCATGTGTAGGGCAGAAGCCCACTGGCTTTTAGAAGGACGGATGTGACCCCGAGATAACAGTTCCTCGAACTCTGCGCGAGCGACCTTGTACATATCGGTGGACAATCGGCGGGTCTTACAATACGCGGGGGTGCCGGGAGTCGTTACAATATGATGTACAACATCGTGTTTGACTTGCCTAGGAGTCGCTGTGGGTCGGGTCACGTCGGGAAACTGGGCTAGCAGCTGGTGGTAGCGTGAGTTCCCCGCGATGGTCCGGATGGAGTCCGTGAAACCCACGACGGTGCGTCCCGTTGTCGTCCGTGATGTCGTCTGGTCGATCAGGCGTCGTCGCCTGAGGTCCACCAGTAGGCCGTAGCACGTGAGGAAGTCGGCGCCAATGATGGGTTTTCCCACGTCGGCGATGATGAACCTCCACTGGAAGGCCCTCCGTAGTCCCAGGTTGAGGTCCATCACGCGGATGCCGTAGGTGCCGATCGTCGATCCGTTTGCCGCAACCATCTCGTATGACGTCTTGCTGACTCGGCCTTTGACGAGTGTGCGTGGATACACACAAAGGTCCGAGCCAGTGTCGACGAGGTATTCGGTCTTCGTCACTTTGTCCGTGACGAAGAGGCGGCAGGTGGATGTTCCGTCACTGGCTGCCGCGGTCAGTGTCGGAGGGACTCGTTTCCCGCATACGAACACGGCTGGCGGCATTTGGTGGACTCCTTCCCAAACCTCTGGTGATACCAGCAGACGTTCTCCGTCTTACGCGATGACCTGGACGAAGACCGACTCCGTCTGGGCGTCCTGCTTCTCTTGTGACTGCAAGGTCGGGATGTTTCGGCGATTCGAAGCTCCAGTTTCTCCAATCGGTCGATCAGGAGCTCTGCCAGGCGGTCGGACTGCGTTGGGGCCGACGTGCTGGCTACCTGGGCTGGCTGCACCTCCGCGTGGATCTGGTCGGCTATCTCGGCTAGCTTGCTTAATGGCAGGTCTGACTGAGCCGAGACGATGGCTCTGGTCACGTTGGGTAGTCTACCTGACCACAGGGTCCGCAGGAACTCGTCGCTGACTGTGGTACCTGCGAGGTTCCGCATATGGCGTAAGAATTGCGACGGGGTTCGGTCGCCTATTTCCTCCTGCTCCAGCAGCTGCCGGATCCTTTTTCCTTGGGTCGCCGACAGCCTCTTCAGAAGTTCGGACCTTAGTGTCCCATACTTGTTGGCCTCCGGTGGGTTTATAAAAATGTCCTGCACTTCCACCGCGTATTTGGGCTCGAGCTGAGACAGTATGTAATAAAATTTTGTCGTGTCAGCTGTAATCCCGTTTAGGGCGAACTGTGCCTCGATTTGGCGGAACCACAGTTCGGGTTGCTCAGGCCAGAAAGGCGGGATCCTGATGGCGACCTTGCTGACTTCTGGCGTCGTTGTCTCCATTTCAATATCACTGCACTACACGCACTTCGAGAGAGAAAAAAAAATATGCGCGTGATTCGACTCAGTCACCCTGATCACGTCGGGGTCACCAATGAAGGAACAGGGTTATATAAGGCGGGTGCCTTAGAATGAGTGTTCAAATCAGGTGTACGTGACTGAGTCGTTTATTTACAATAAAGAGTGATGTCGCGAGAGCGTCCGGGGTGGTTCGACTAAAACCGGCGATTCGCTTCGACTCGCGGTTGAACTGTTATTGCAACTTAGCAACGACCGGACTAGCTCTAAGTCACTCGGCGGATACGCGGCTGTGTCTCGACTTCGTGACTCTCTTTTCGCGTCGGTAGTCTCTGCCTTATATCTTCAAAAATGCTTGTCGGCTGATTGGTGGAAGTCCTTGCGGGGAACTTCCACCAATCCGTGCATTTTGCATAACACGCCCACGTTCCACGCCTCTCGTGCGTGAAAAGGGTGAGCGTGTCGTTCTGTTAAAAATCTAATTTTGGTGATGCAGCGGGGTGTCTTCCGGGCCCCGTGCTAAGTGCGGTACGTGACTGCTGGCTTACGTCAACGGGCCCAGCTTTCCCGGGTGATAGAAACCAGGCACGCGTCGCTGGGACACTCTAGGCTGGAGACCCTTAGACTACCCAAAATTTATGGCGTCCACTTGCGCTATTGAGTTCGTCGCTAGGAACTACAAGGACACATCTGTCCGCTAAGTGGCCAAAAACGTTAAAGACGTTTTCTCACAAATAGCGTCTTATGCTGTGCAAACCATAAATCTTTCTTGGTGCTGGTGCGCTGAAGATTTCTCTTCCGGCGCCCCGCTAGCCGCTACACTTCTATCCTATCCTATCCTCTATCCTATCCTCTATCCTATCCTCTATCCTATCCTCTATCCTATCCTCTATTCTATCCTCTATCCTATCCTCTATCCTATCCTCTATCCTATCCTCTATCCAATCCTATCCTATCCCCTATCCTATCCTATCCTCTATTCTATCGTATCTTCTGTCCTATCCTATCCTCTATCCTATCCTATCCTCTATCCTATCCTCTATTCTATCCTCTATCCTATCCTATCCTATCCTATCCTCAATCCTATCCAATCCTCTATCCTATCCTATCCTCTATTCTATCCTCTATTCTATCCTCTATCCTATCCTATCCTCAATCCTATCCTATCCCCTATCCTATCCTATCCTCTATCCTATAATATCCTCTATCCTATCCTATACTCTATCCTATAATATCCTCTATCCTATCCTATCCTCTATCCTATCCCATCATCTATCCTATCCTATCGTCTATCCTATAATATCCTCTATCCTATACTCTATCCAACCTATCCTATCCAATCCCCTATCCTATCCTCTATCCTATAATATCAGCTATCCTATCCTAATCTCTATCCTATCCTATCCTATCCTCTATCCTATCCAATCCTCTATCCTATCCAATCCTCTATCCTATCCAATCGCCTATCCTATCCTCTATCCTATAATATCAGCTATCCTATCCTAATCTCTATCCTCTATCCTATCCTATCCTCTATCCTATCCAATCCTCTATCCTATCCAATCCTCTATCCTATCCAATCCCCTATCCTATCCTCTATAGTATAATATCAGCTATCCTATCCTAATCTCTATCCTATCCTATCCTATCCTCTATCCTATCCAATCCTCTATCCTATCCAATCCTCTATCCTATCCAATCCCCTATCCTATCCTCTATCCTATAATATCAGCTATCCTATCCTAATCTCTATCCTATCCTATCCTATCCTCTATCCTATCCAATCCTCTATCCTATCCAATCCTCTATCCTATCCCATCCTCTATACTATCCCCTACCCTATCCTATCCTCAATCCTATCCTATCCCATATCCTATCCTACCCTCTGTCCTATCCTATCCTCCATCCTATAATATCCTCTGTCCTATCCAGTCCTCTATCCTATCCAATCGTCTATCCTATCCAATCCTGTATCTTATCCTATACTCAAGCCTATCCAATCCTCTATCCTATCCTATGCTCTATTCTATCCTATCCTCTATCCTATCCAATCCCCTATCCTATCCTCTATCCTATCCTATCCTCTATCCTATAATATCAGCTATCCTATCCTAATCTCTATCCTATCCTATCCTATCCTATCCTCTATCGTATCCTAACCTCTATTCTATCCAATCCTATATCCTATCCTCTATCCTATCCTATAATCTATCATATTATATGCTCTATCCGATCCTATGCGCTATCCTATCCTATCCACTATCCTACAATGTCCTCTATCCTATGCAATCCCCTATCCTATCCTCTACCCTATCCTATCCTCTATCCTATAATATCAGCTATCCTACCCTAAACTCTATCCTATCCTATCCTATCCTCTATCCTATCCAATCCTCTATCCTATCCAATCCCCTATCCTATCCTCTATCCTATAATATCAGCTATCCTATCCTAATCTCTATCCTATCCTATCCTATCCTCTATCCTATCCAATCCTCTATCCTATCCAATTCTCTATCCTATAATATCAGCTATCCTATCCTAATCTCTATCCTATCCTATCCTATCCTCTATCCTATCCAATCCTCTATCCTATCCAATCCTCTATCCTATCCAATCCCCTATCCTATCCTCTATCGTATAATATCAGCTATCCTATCCTAATCTCTATCCTATCCTATCCTATCCTCTGTCCTATCCAATCCTCTATTCTATCCAATCCTCTATCCTATCCAATCCCCTATCCTATCCCCTATCCTATAATATCAGCTATCCTATCCTAATCTCTATCCTATCCTATCCTATCCTCTATCCTATCCAATCCTCTATCCTATCCAATCCTCTATCCTATCCTATCCTCTATACTATCCTCTATCCTATCCTATCCTCAACCCTATCCTATACCCTATCCTATCCTACCCTCTGTCCTATCCTATCCTCCATCCTATTATATCCTCTGTCCTATCCAATCCTCTATCCTATCCAATCCTCTATCCTATCCAATCCTCTATCCTATCCAATCCTCTATCCTATCCTATCCTCTATACTATCCTCTATCCTATCCTATCCTCAATCCTATCCTATCCCCTATCCTATCCTACCCTCTGTCCTATCCTATCCTCCATCCTATAATATCCTCTGTCCTATCCAATCCTCTATCCTATCCAATCCTCTATCCTATCCAATCCTCTATCCTATCCAATACTCTATCCTATCCTATTCTCAATCCTATCCAATCCTCTATCCTATCCTATGCTCTATTCTATCCTATCCTCTATCCTATCCAATCCCCTATCCTATCCCCTATCCTATCCTATCCTCTATCCTATCGTATCCTCTGTCCTATCCTATCCTCTATCCTATCCAATCCCCTATCCTATCCCCTATCCTATCCTATCCTCTATCCTATCGTATCCTCTGTCCTATCCTATCCACTATCCTATCCTATCCTCCATCCTATATTATCCTCTATCCTAACGTATCCTCTGTCCTATCCTATCCTCTATCCTATCCTATCCTCTATCCTATCCTATCCTCTATGGTATCCTATCCTCTATCCTATCGTATCCTCAATCCTATCCCATTCTCTATCCTATCCTGCCCTCTATCCTATCCTATCCTGTATCCTATCCTATCCTCCAACCTATATTATCCTCTATCCTAACGTATCCTCTGTCCTATCCTATCCTCTATCCTATCCTATCCTCTATCCTATCCTATCCTCTATCGTATCCTATCCTCTATCCTATCGTATCCTCAATCCTATCCCATTCTCTATCCTATCCTGCCCTCTATCCTATCCTATCCTGTATCCTATCCTATCCTCCATCCTATATTATCCTCTATCTTATCGTATCCTCTGTCCTATCCTATCCTCTATCCTATCCATTCCTCTATAATATCGTATCCTCTATCCTATCGTATACTCTATCCTATAATATCCTCTAACCTATCCTATCCTCTATCATATAATACCCTCTATCCTATCCTATCCTGTATCCTATCCTATCCTATCCTCTATCCTATAATATCCTCTATCCTATCCTATCCTCTATCATATACTATCCTCTATCCTATCCTATTCTCAATCCTATTCAATTTTCTATCCTATCCTATCCTCTATCCTATCCTGTCCTCTATCCTATCCTATCCTCTATCGTATCCTATCCTGTATCCTATACAATCCTATATCCTATAATATCCTCTATCCTATCCTATACTCTATCCTATAATATCCTCTATCCTATCCTATCCTCTATCCTATCCCATCATCTATCCTATCCTATCGTCTATCCTATAATATCCTCTATCCTATACTCTATCCAACCTATCCTATCCTATCCTCTATCCTATAATATCAGCTATCCTATCCTAATCTCTATCCTATCCTATCCTATCCTCTATCCTATCCAATCCTCTATCCTATCCAATCCTCTATCCTATCCAATCGCCTATCCTATCCTCTATCCTATAATATCAGCTATCCTATCCTAATCTCTATCCTCTATCCTATCCTATCCTCTATCCTATCCAATCCTCTATCCTATCCAATCCTCTATCCTATCCAATCCCCTATCCTATCCTCTATAGTATAATATCAGCTATCCTATCCTAATCTCTATCCTATCCTATCCTATCCTCTATCCTATCCAATCCTCTATCCCATCCAATCCTCTATCCTATCCAATCCCCTATCCTATCCTCTATCCTATAATATCAGCTATCCTATCCTAATCTCTATCCTATCCTATCCTATCCTCTATCCTATCCAATCCTCTATCCTATCCAATCCTCTATCCTATCCCATCCTCTATACTATCCCCTATCCTATCCTATCCTCAATCCTATCCTATCCCTTATCCTATCCTACCCTCTGTCCTATCCTATCCTCCATCCTATAATATCCTCTGTCCTATCCAGTCCTCTATCCTATCCAATCGTCTATCCTATCCAATCCTCTATCTTATCCTATACTCAATCCTATCCAATCCTCTATCCTATCCTATGCTCTATTCTATCCTATCCTCTATCCTATCCAATCCCCTATCCTATCCTCTATCCTATCCTATCCTCTATCCTATAATATCAGCTATCCTATCCTAATCTCTATCCTATCCTATCCTATCCTATCCTCTATCGTATCCTAACCTCTATTCTATCCAATCCTATATCCTATCCTCTATCCTATCCTATAATCTATCATATTATATGCTCTATCCGATCCTATGCGCTATCCGATCCTATCCTCTATCCTACAATGTCCTCTATCCTATGCAATCCCCTATCCTATCCTCTACCCTATCCTATCCTGTATCCTATAATATCAGCTATCCTACCCTAAACTCTATCCTATCCTATCCTATCCTCTATCCTATCCAATCCTCTATCCTATCCAATCCCCTATCCTATCCTCTATCCTATAATATCAGCTATCCTATCCTAATCTCTATCCTATCCTATCCTATCCTCTATCCTATCCAATCCTCTATCCTATCCAATTCTCTATCCTATAATATCAGCTATCCTATCCTAATCTCTATCCTATCCTATCCTATCCTCTATCCTATCCAATCCTCTATCCTATCCAATCCTCTATCCTATCCAATCCCCTATCCTATCCTCTATCGTATAATATCAGCTATCCTATCCTAATCTCTATCCTATCCTATCCTATCCTCTGTCCTATCCAATCCTCTATTCTATCCAATCCTCTATCCTATCCAATCCCCTATCCTATCCCCTATCCTATAATATCAGCTATCCTATCCTAATCTCTATCCTATCCTATCCTATCCTCTATCCTATCCAATCCTCTATCCTATCCAATCCTCTATCCTATCCTATCCTCTATACTATCCTCTATCCTATCCTATCCTCAATCCTATCCTATACCCTATCCTATCCTACCCTCTGTCCTATCCTATCCTCCATCCTATTATATCCTCTGTCCTATCCAATCCTCTATCCTATCCAATCCTCTATCCTATCCAATCCTCTATCCTATCCAATCCTCTATCCTATCCTATCCTCTATACTATCCTCTATCCTATCCTATCCTCAATCCTATCCTATCCCCTATCCTATCCTACCCTCTGTCCTATCCTATCCTCCATCCTATAATATCCTCTGTCCTATCCAATCCTCTATCCTATCCAATCCTCTATCCTATCCCATCCTCTATCCTATCCAATACTCTATCCTATCCTATTCTCAATCCTATCCAATCCTCTATCCTATCCTATGCTCTATTCTATCCTATCCTCTATCCTATCCAATCCCCTATCCTATCCCCTATCCTATCCTATCCTCTATCCTATCGTATCCTCTGTCCTATCCTATCCTCTATCCTATCCAATCCCCTATCCTATCCCCTATCCTATCCTATCCTCTATCCTATCGTATCCTCTGTCCTATCCTATCCTCTATCCTATCCTATCCTCCATCCTATATTATCCTCTATCCTAACGTATCCTCTGTCCTATCCTATCCTCTATCCTATCCTATCCTCTATCCTATCCTATCCTCTATGGTATCCTATCCTCTATCCTATCGTATCCTCAATCCTATCCCATTCTCTATCCTATCCTGCCCTCTATCCTATCCTATCCTGTATCCTATCCTATCCTCCAACCTATATTATCCTCTATCCTAACGTATCCTCTGTCCTATCCTATCCTCTATCCTATCCTATCCTCTATCCTATCCTATCCTCTATCGTATCCTATCCTCTATCCTATCGTATCCTCAATCCTATCCCATTCTCTATCCTATCCTGCCCTCTATCCTATCCTATCCTGTATCCTATCCTATCCTCCATCCTATATTATCCTCTATCTTATCGTATCCTCTGTCCTATCCTATCCTCTATCCTATCCATTCCTCTATAATATCGTATCCTCTATCCTATCGTATACTCTATCCTATAATATCCTCTAACCTATCCTATCCTCTATCATATAATACCCTCTATCCTATCCTATACTGTATCCTATCCTATCCTATCCTCTATCCTATAATATCCTCTATCCTATCCTATCCTCTATCATATACTATCCTCTATCCTATCCTATTCTCAATCCTATTCAATTTTCTATCCTATCCTATCCTCTATCCTATCCTGTCCTCTATCCTATCCTATCCTCTATCGTATCCTATCCTGTATCCTATACAATCCTATATCCTATAATATCCTCTATCCTATCCTATACTCTATCCTATAATATCCTCTATCCTATCCTATCCTCTATCCTATCCCATCATCTATCCTATCCTATCGTCTATCCTATAATATCCTCTATCCTATACTCTATCCAACCTATCCTATCCAATCCCCTATCCTATCCTCTATCCTATAATATCAGCTATCCTATCCTAATCTCTATCCTATCCTATCCTATCCTCTATCCTATCCAATCCTCTATCCTATCCAATCCTCTATCCTATCCAATCGCCTATCCTATCCTCTATCCTATAATATCAGCTATCCTATCCTAATCTCTATCCTCTATCCTATCCTATCCTCTATCCTATCCAATCCTCTATCCTATCCAATCCTCTATCCTATCCAATCCCCTATCCTATCCTCTATAGTATAATATCAGCTATCCTATCCTAATCTCTATCCTATCCTATCCTATCCTCTATCCTATCCAATCCTCTATCCTATCCAATCCTCTATCCTATCCAATCCCCTATCCTATCCTCTATCCTATAATATCAGCTATCCTATCCTAATCTCTATCCTATCCTATCCTATCCTCTATCCTATCCAATCCTCTATCCTATCCAATCCTCTATCCTATCCCATCCTCTATACTATCCCCTATCCTATCCTATCCTCAATCCTATCCTATCCCTTATCCTATCCTACCCTCTGTCCTATCCTATCCTCCATCCTATAATATCCTCTGTCCTATCCAGTCCTCTATCCTATCCAATCGTCTATCCTATCCAATCCTCTATCTTATCCTATACTCAATCCTATCCAATCCTCTATCCTATCCTATGCTCTATTCTATCCTATCCTCTATCCTATCCAATCCCCTATCCTATCCTCTATCCTATCCTATCCTCTATCCTATAATATCAGCTATCCTATCCTAATCTCTATCCTATCCTATCCTATCCTATCCTCTATCGTATCCTAACCTCTATTCTATCCAATCCTATATCCTATCCTCTATCCTATCCTATAATCTATCATATTATATGCTCTATCCGATCCTATGCGCTATCCGATCCTATCCTCTATCCTACAATGTCCTCTATCCTATGCAATCCCCTATCCTATCCTCTACCCTATCCTATCCTCTATCCTATAATATCAGCTATCCTACCCTAAACTCTATCCTATCCTATCCTATCCTCTATCCTATCCAATCCTCTATCCTATCCAATCCCCTATCCTATCCTCTATCCTATAATATCAGCTATCCTATCCTAATCTCTATCCTATCCTATCCTATCCTCTATCCTATCCAATCCTCTATCCTATCCAATTCTCTATCCTATAATATCAGCTATCCTATCCAATTCTCTATCCTATAATATCAGCTATCCTATCCTAATCTCTATCCTATCCTATCCTATCCTCTATCCTATCCAATCCTCTATCCTATCCAATCCTCTATCCTATCCAATCCCCTATCCTATCCTCTATCGTATAATATCAGCTATCCTATCCTAATCTCTATCCTATCCTATCCTATCCTCTGTCCTATCCAATCCTCTATTCTATCCAATCCTCTATCCTATCCAATCCCCTATCCTATCCCCTATCCTATAATATCAGCTATCCTATCCTAATCTCTATCCTATCCTATCCTATCCTCTATCCTATCCAATCCTCTATCCTATCCAATCCTCTATCCTATCCTATCCTCTATACTATCCTCTATCCTATCCTATCCTCAATCCTATCCTATACCCTATCCTATCCTACCCTCTGTCCTATCCTATCCTCCATCCTATTATATCCTCTGTCCTATCCAATCCTCTATCCTATCCAATCCTCTATCCTATCCAATCCTCTATCCTATCCAATCCTCTATCCTATCCTATCCTCTATACTATCCTCTATCCTATCCTATCCTCAATCCTATCCTATCCCCTATCCTATCCTACCCTCTGTCCTATCCTATCCTCCATCCTATAATATCCTCTGTCCTATCCAATCCTCTATCCTATCCAATCCTCTATCCTATCCAATCCTCTATCCTATCCAATACTCTATCCTATCCTATTCTCAATCCTATCCAATCCTCTATCCTATCCTATGCTCTATTCTATCCTATCCTCTATCCTATCCAATCCCCTATCCTATCCCCTATCCTATCCTATCCTCTATCCTATCGTATCCTCTGTCCTATCCTATCCTCTATCCTATCCAATCCCCTATCCTATCCCCTATCCTATCCTATCCTCTATCCTATCGTATCCTCTGTCCTATCCTATCCTCTATCCTATCCTATCCTCCATCCTATATTATCCTCTATCCTAACGTATCCTCTGTCCTATCCTATCCTCTATCCTATCCTATCCTCTATCCTATCCTATCCTCTATGGTATCCTATCCTCTATCCTATCGTATCCTCAATCCTATCCCATTCTCTATCCTATCCTGCCCTCTATCCTATCCTATCCTGTATCCTATCCTATCCTCCAACCTATATTATCCTCTATCCTAACGTATCCTCTGTCCTATCCTATCCTCTATCCTATCCTATCCTCTATCCTATCCTATCCTCTATCGTATCCTATCCTCTATCCTATCGTATCCTCAATCCTATCCCATTCTCTATCCTATCCTGCCCTCTATCCTATCCTATCCTGTATCCTACCCTATCCTCCATCCTATATTATCCTCTATCTTATCGTATCCTCTGTCCTATCCTATCCTCTATCCTATCCATTCCTCTATAATATCGTATCCTCTATCCTATCGTATACTCTATCCTATAATATCCTCTAACCTATCCTATCCTCTATCATATAATACCCTCTATCCTATCCTATCCTGTATCCTATCCTATCCTATCCTCTATCCTATAATATCCTCTATCCTATCCTATCCTCTATCATATACTATCCTCTATCCTATCCTATTCTCAATCCTATTCAATTTTCTATCCTATCCTATCCTCTATCCTATCCTGTCCTCTATCCTATCCTATCCTCTATCGTATCCTATCCTGTATCCTATACAATCCTATATCCTATCCTCTATCCTATCCTATCCTCTATCCTATTATATGCTCTATCTGATCCTATCCGCTATCCTATCCTATCCTCTATCCTACAATGTCCTCTATCCTATCCAATCCCCTATCCTATCCTCTATTACATCCTACCCTCTGTCCTATCCTATCCTCCATCCTATAATATCCTCTGTCCTATCCTATCCTCTATCCTATCCAATCCTCTATCCTATCCAATCCTCTATCCTATCCTATTCTCAATCCTATCCAATCCTCTATCCTATCCTATGCTCTATTCTATCCTATCCTCTATCCTATCCAATGCACTATCCTATCCTCTATCCTATCCTCTCCTCCATCCTATATTATCCTCTATAATATCCAATCTTCTATCCTATCCTATCCTCTATCCTATCCTCTATCCTATCCTCTATCCTATCCTCTATCCTATCCTCTATCCTATCCTCTATCCTATCCTCTATTCTATCCTCTATCCTATCCTCTATCCTATCCTCTATCCTATCCTATCATCAATCCTATCCTATCCCCTATCCTATCCTATCCTCTATTCTATCGTATCCTCTGTCCTATCCTATCCTCTATCCTATCCTATTCTCAATCCTATCTAATTTTCTATCCTATCCTATCCTCTATCCTATCCTGTCCTCTATTCTATCCTATCCTCTATCTTATCCTATTCTCTGCCCTATCCTATCCTCTATCCTATCCTATCCTCTATCCTATAATATCAGCTATCCTACCCTAATCTCTATCCTATCCTATCCAATCCTCTATCCTATCCTATCCTCTATACTATCCTCTATCCTATCCTATCCTCAATCCTATCCTATACCCTATCCTATCCTACCCTCTGTCCTATCCTATCCTCCATCCTATTATATCCTCTGTCCTATCCAATCCTCTATCCTATCCAATCCTCTATCCTATCCAATCCTCTATCCTATCCAATCCTCTATCCTATCCTATCCTCTATACTATCCTCTATCCTATCCTATCCTCAATCCTATCCTATCCCCTATCCTATCCTACCCTCTGTCCTATCCTATCCTCCATCCTATAATATCCTCTGTCCTATCCAATCCTCTATCCTATCCAATCCTCTATCCTATCCAATCCTCTATCCTATCCAATACTCTATCCTATCCTATTCTCAATCCTATCCAATCCTCTATCCTATCCTATGCTCTATTCTATCCTATCCTCTATCCTATCCAATCCCCTATCCTATCCCCTATCCTATCCTATCCTCTATCCTATCGTATCCTCTGTCCTATCCTATCCTCTGTCCTATCCAATCCCCTATCCTATCCCCTATCCTATCCTATCCTCTATCCTATCGTATCCTCTGTCCTATCCTATCCTCTATCCTATCCTATCCTCCATCCTATACTATCCTCTATCCTAACGTATCCTCTGTCCTATCCTATCCTCTATCCTATCCTATCCTCTATCCTATCCTATCCTCTATGGTATCCTATCCTCTATCCTATCGTATCCTCAATCCTATCCCATTCTCTATCCTATCCTGCCCTCTATCCTATCCTATCCTGTATCCTATCCTATCCTCCAACCTATATTATCCTCTATCCTAACGTATCCTCTGTCCTATCCTATCCTCTATCCTATCCTATCCTCTATCCTATCCTATCCTCTATCGTATCCTATCCTCTATCCTATCGTATCCTCAATCCTATCCCATTCTCTATCCTATCCTGCCCTCTATCCTATCCTATCCTGTATCCTACCCTATCCTCCATCCTATATTATCCTCTATCTTATCGTATCCTCTGTCCTATCCTATCCTCTATTCTATCCATTCCTCTATAATATCGTATCCTCTATCCTATCGTATACTCTATCCTATAATATCCTCTAACCTATCCTATCCTCTATCATATAATACCCTCTATCCTATCCTATCCTGTATCCTATCCTATCCTATCCTCTATCCTATAATATCCTCTATCCTATCCTATCCTCTATCATATACTATCCTCTATCCTATCCTATTCTCAATCCTATTCAATTTTCTATCCTATCCTATCCTCTATCCTATCCTGTCCTCTATCCTATCCTATCCTCTATCGTATCCTATCCTGTATCCTATACAATCCTATATCCTATCCTCTATCCTATCCTATCCTCTATCCTATTATATGCTCTATCTGATCCTATCCGCTATCCTATCCTATCCTCTATCCTACAATGTCCTCTATCCTATCCAATCCCCTATCCTATCCTCTATTACATCCTACCCTCTGTCCTATCCTATCCTCCATCCTATAATATCCTCTGTCCTATCCTATCCTCTATCCTATCCAATCCTCTATCCTATCCAATCCTCTATCCTATCCTATTCTCAATCCTATCCAATCCTCTATCCTATCCTATGCTCTATTCTATCCTATCCTCTATCCTATCCAATGCACTATCCTATCCTCTATCCTATCCTCTCCTCCATCCTATATTATCCTCTATAATATCCAATCTTCTATCCTATCCTATCCTCTATCCTATCCTCTATCCTATCCTCTATCCTATCCTCTATCCTATCCTCTATCCTATCCTCTATCCTATCCTCTATTCTATCCTCTATCCTATCCTCTATCCTATCCTCTATCCTATCCTATCATCAATCCTATCCTATCCCCTATCCTATCCTATCCTCTATTCTATCGTATCCTCTGTCCTATCCTATCCTCTATCCTATCCTATTCTCAATCCTATCTAATTTTCTATCCTATCCTATCCTCTATCCTATCCTGTCCTCTATTCTATCCTATCCTCTATCTTATCCTATTCTCTGCCCTATCCTATCCTCTATCCTATCCTATCCTCTATCCTATAATATCAGCTATCCTACCCTAATCTCTATCCTATCCTATCCTATCCTCTATCCTATCCAATCCTCTATCCTATCCAATCCCCTATCCTATCCTCTATCCTATAATATCAGCTATCCAATCCTAATCTCTATCCTATCCTATCCTATCCTCTATCCTATCCAATCCTCTTTCCTATCCAATTCTCTATCCTATCCAATCCCCTATCCTATCCTCTATCCTATAATATCAGCTATCCTATCCTAATCTCTATCCTATCCTATCCTATCCTCTATCCTATCCAATCCTCTATCCTATCCAATCCTCTATCCTATCCAATCCTCTATCCTATCCTATCCTCTATACTATCCTCTATCCTATCCTGTCCTCAATCCTATCCTATCCCCTATCCTATCCTACCCTCTGTCCTATCCTATCCTCCATCCTATAATATCCTCTGTCCTATCCAATCCTCTATCCTATCCAATCCTCTATCCTATCCAATCCTCTATCCTATCCAATACTCTATCCTATCCTATTCTCAATCCTATCCAATCCTCTATCCTATCCTATGCTCCATTCTATCCTATCCTATATCCTATCCAATCCCCTATCCTATCCCCTATCCTATCCTATCCTCTATCCTATCGTATCCTCTGTCCTATCCTATCCTCTATCCTATCCTATCCTCCATCCTATATTACCCTCTATCCTAACGTATCCTCTGTCCTATCCTATCCTCTATCCTATCCTATCCTCTATCCTATCCTATCCTCTATCGTATCCTATCCTCTATCCTATCGTATCCTCAATCCTATCCTCTATTCTATCCTCTATCCTATCGTCTATCCTATCCTCTATCCTATAATATCCTCTATCCTATCCTATCCCCTATCATATACTATCCTCTATCCTATCCTATTCTCAATCCTATTCAATTTTCTATCCTATCCTATCCTCTATCCTATCCTGTCCTCTATCCTATCCTATCCTCTATCGTATCCTATCCTGTATCCTATACAATCCTATATCCTATCCTCTATCCTATCCTATCCTCTATCCTATTATATGCTCTATCTGATCCTATCCGCTATCCTATCCTATCCTCTATCCTACAATGTCCTCTATCCTATCCAATCCCCTATCCTATCCTCTATTACATCCTACCCTCTGTCCTATCCTATCCTCCATCCTATAATATCCTCTGTCCTATCCTATCCTCTATCCTATCCAATCCTCTATCCTATCCAATCCTCTATCCTATCCTATTCTCAATCCTATCCAATCCTCTATCCTATCCTATGCTCTATTCTATCCTATCCTCTATCCTATCCAATCCACTATCCTATCCTCTATCCTATCCTCTCCTCCATCCTATATTATCCTCTATAATATCCAATCTTCTATCCTATCCTATCCTCTATCCTATCCTCTATCCTATCCTATTCTCAATCCTATCTAATTTTCTATCCTATCCTATCCTCTATCCTATCCTGTCCTCTATTCTATCCTATCCTCTATCTTATCCTATTCTCTGCCCTATCCTATCCTCTATCCTATCCTATCCTCTATCCTATAATATCAGCTATCCTACCCTAATCTCTATCCTATCCTATCCTATCCTCTATCCTATCCAATCCTCTATCCTATCCAATCCTCTATCCTATCCAATCCCCTATCCTATCCTCTATCCTATAATATCAGCTATCCTATCCTAATCTCTATCCTATCCTATCCTATCCTCTATCCTATCCAATCCTCTATCCTATCCAATTCTCTATCCTATCCAATCCCCTATCCTATCCTCTATCCTATAATATCAGCTATCCTATCCTAATCTCTATCCTATCCTATCCTCTATCCTATCCAATCCTCTACCCTATCCAATCCTCTATCCTATCCAATCCTCTATCCTATCCTATCCTCTATACTATCCTCTATCCTATCCTATCCTCAATCCTATCCTATCCCCTATCCTATCCTACCCTCTGTCCTATCCTATCCTCCATCCTATAATATCCTCTGTCCTATCCAATCCTCTATCCTATCCAATCCTCTATCCTATCCAATCCTCTATCCTATCCAATACTCTATCCTATCCTATTCTCAATCCTATCCAATCCTCTATCCTAACCTATGCTCTATTCTATCCTATCCTCTATCCTATCCAATCCCCTATCCTATCCCATATCCTATCCTATCCTCTATCCTATCGTATCCTCTGTCCTATCCTATCCTCTATCCTATCCTATCCTCCATCCTATATTATCCTCTATCCTATCCTATCCTCTATCGTATCCTATCCTCTATCCTATCCAATCCTATATCCTATCCTCTATCCTATCCTATCCTCTATCCTATTATATGTTCTATCCGATCCTATCCGCTATCCTATCCTATCCTCTATCCTATCCAATCCTCTATCCTATCCTATCCTCTATACTATCCTCTATCCTATCCTATCCTCAATCCCATCCTATCCCCGATACAATCCTATCCTCTATCCTATCCTATCCTCTATCCTATCTTATCCTCTATCCTATCCTATCCTCTATCCTATCCTCTATCCTATCCTCAAACCTATCCTCTATCCTATCCTCTATCCTATCCTATCGTCTATCCTATCCAATCCTCAATCCTATCCTATCCTCTATCGTATCCTATCCTCTATACTATCCAATCCTATATCCTATCCTCTATCTTATCCTATCCTCTATCCTATTATATGCTCTATCCGATCCTATGCGCTATCCTATCCTATCCTCTATCCTACAATATCCTCTATCCTCGCAATCCCCTATCCTATCCTCTATCCTATCCTACCCTCTGTCCTATCCTATCCTCCATCCTATAATATCCTCTGTCCTGTCCAATCCTCTATCCTATCCAATCCTCTATCCTATCCTCTAGCCTATCCTCTATCCTATCGTATCCTCAATCCTATCCCATCCTCTATCCTATCCTGCCCTCTATCCTATCCTATCGTGTATCCTATAATATCCTCTATCCTATCCTATCCTCTATAGTATCCTCTATCCTATCCTATCCTCTATCCTATCCTATCCTCTATCCTATCCTATCCTTAACCCTATGATATCCTCTATCGTATCCTATCCTCTATCGTATCCTCTATCCTATCCTATTCTCTATAATAACCGTATACTCTATCATATCCTATCATCTATCCTATAATAACGTATATCCTATCCTATCCTCTATCCTATCCTATCATCTATCCTATCCTCTATCCTACCCTCTGTCCTATCCTACCCTCCATCCTATAATATCCTCTGTCCTGTCCAATCCTCTATCCTAGCCAATCCTCTATCCTATCCAATCCTCTATCCTATCCTATCCTCTATAGTATCCTCTATCCTATCCTATCCTCAATCCTATACTATCCCCTATCCTATCCTATCCCCTATCCTATCCTATCCTCTATCCTATAATATCCTCTATCCTATCCTATCCTCTACCGTATTCAATCCCCTATCATATCCAATCCCCTATCCTATCCTCTATCCTATCCTATCCTCTATCCTATTCTAACCTCTATGATATCGTATCCTCTATCCTATTCTATCCTCTACAATATCGTATCCTCTATCCTATCCTGTCCTCTATCCTACAATATCATCTATCCTATCCTATCCTCTATCCTATCCTATCCTCTATCCTATCCTATCCTCTATCCTATCCTATCCTCTATCCTATAATATCAGCTATCCTATCCTAATCTCTATCCTATCCTATCCTATCCTCTATCGTTACCTATCCTCTATCCTATCCAATCCTATATCCTATCCTCTATCCTATCCTATCCTCTATCTATTATATGCTCTATCCGATCCTATCCTCTATCCTATTCTAACCTCTATAATATCGTATCCTCTATCCTATTCTATCCTCTACAATATCGTATCCTCTATCCTATCCTGTCCTCTATCCTACAATATCATCTATCCTATCCTATCCTCTATCCTATTCTATCCTCTATCCTATAATATCAGCTATCCTATCCTAATCTCTATCCTATCCTATCCTATCCCCTATCGTTACCTATCCTCTATCCTATCCAATCCTATATCCGATCCTCTATCCTATCCTATCCTCAATCTATTATATGCTCTATCCGATCCTATGCGCTATCCTATCCTATCCTCTATCCTACAATGTCCTCTATCCTATGCAATCCCCTATCCTATCCTCTATCCCATCCTACCCTCTATCCTATCCTATCCTCCATCCTATAATATCCTCTGTCCTATCCAATCCTCTATCCTATCCAATCCTCTATCCTATCCTATCCTCTATACTATCCTCTATCCTATCCTGTCCTCAATCCTATCCTATCCCCTATCCTATCCTATCCCCTATCCTATCCTATCCTCTAACCTATAATATCCTCTACCTTATCCAATCCCCCATCTTATCCTCTATCCTATCCTATCCTCCATCTTATAGTATCCTCTATAATATCCAATCTTCTATCCTATCCTATACCCTATCCTATCCTATCCTCTATTCTATCGTATCCTCTGTCCTATCCTATCCTCTATCCTATCCTATCCTCTATCCTATAATATCCTCTATCGTATCCTATCCTCTATCCTATACTATCCTCTATCCTATAATATCCTCTATCGTATCCTATCCTCTATCCTATACTATCCTCTATCCTATCCTATTCTCAATCCTATCTAATTTTCTATCCTATCCTATCCTCTATCCTATCCTGTCCTCTATTCTATCCTATCCTCTATCTTATCCTATTCTCTGCCCTATCCTATCCTCTATCCTATCCTATCCTCTATCCTATAATATCAGCTATCCTACCCTAATCTCTATCCTATCCTATCCTATCCTCTATCCTATCCAATCCTCTATCCTATCCAATCCTCTATCCTATCCAATCCCCTATCCTATCCTCTATCCTATAATATCAGCTATCCTATCCTAATCTCTATCCTATCCTATCCTATCCTCTATCCTATCCAATCCTCTATCCTATCCAATTCTCTATCCTATCCAATCCCCTATCCTATCCTCTATCCTATAATATCAGCTATCCTATCCTAATCTCTATCCTATCCTATCCTATCCTCTATCCTATCCAATCCTCTATCCTATCCAATCCTCTATCCTATCCAATCCTCTATCCTATCCTATCCTCTATACTATCCTCTATCCTATCCTATCCTCAATCCTATCCTATCCCCTATCCTATCCTACCCTCTGTCCTATCCTATCCTCCATCCTATAATATCCTCTGTCCTATCCAATCCTCTATCCTATCCAATCCTCTATCCTATCCAATCCTCTATCCTATCCTATCCTCTATCCTATCCTATTCTCAATCCTATCTAATTTTCTATCCTATCCTATCCTCTATCCTATCCTGTCCTCTATTCTATCCTATCCTCTATCTTATCCTATTCTCTGTCCTATCCTATCCTCTATTCTATCCTATCCTCTATTCTATAATATCAGCTATCCTAGCCTAATCTCTATCCTATCCTATCCTATCCTCTATCCTATCCAATCCTCTATCCTCTCCAATCCTCTATCCTATCCAATCCCCTATCCTATCCTCTATCCTATAATATCAGCTATCCTATCCTAATCTCTATCCTATGCTATCCTATCCTCTATCCTATCCAATCCTCTATCCTATCCAATTCTCTATCCTATCCAATCCCCTATCCTATCCTCTATCCTATAATATCAGCTATCCTATCCTAATCTCTATCCTATCCTATCCTCTATCCTATCCAATCCTCTATCCTATCCAATCCTCTATCCTATCCTATCCTCTATACTATCCTCTATCCTATCCTATCCTCAATCCTATCCTATCCCCTATCCTATCCTACCCTCTGTCCTATCCTATCCTCCATCCTATAATAGCCTCTGTCCTATCCAATCCTCTATCCTATCCAATCCTCTATCCTATCCAATCCTCTATCCTATCCAATACTCTATCCTATCCTATTCTCAATCCTATCCAATCCTCTATCCTATCCTATGCTCTATTCTATCCTATCCTCTATCCTATCCAATCCCCTATCCTATGCCCTATCCTATCCTATCCTCTATCCTATCGTATCCTCTGTCCTATCCTATCCTCTATCCTATCCTATCCTCCATCCTATATTATCCTCTATCCTAACGTATCCTCTGTCCTATCCTATCCTCTATCCTATCCTATCCTCTATCCTATCCTATCCTCTATCGTATCCTATCCTCTATCCTATCGTATCCTCAATCCTATCCTCTATTCTATCCTCTATCCTATCCTCTATCCTATCCTCTATCCTATCCTATCATCAATCCTATCCTATCCCCTATCCTATCCTATCCTCTATTCTATCGTATCTTCTGTCCTATCCTATCCTCTATCCTATCCTATCCTCTATTCTATAATATCCTCTATCCTATCCTATCCTCTATCCTATCCTATCCTCTATCCTATCCTATCCTCTATCCTATCCTATTCTCAATCCTATCTAATTTTCTATCCTATCCTATCCTCTATCCTATCCTGTCCTCAATCTATCCTATCCTCTATCTTATCCTATTCTCTGCCCTATCCTATCCTCTATCCTATCCTATCCTCTATCCTATAATATCAGCTATCCTACCCTAATCTCTATCCTATCCTATCCTATCCTCTATCCTATCCAATCCTCTATCCTATCCAATCCTCTATCCTATCCAATCCCCTATCCTATCCTCTATCCTATAATATCAGCTATCCTATCCTAATCTCTATCCTATCCTATCCTATCCTCTATCCTATCCAATCCTCTATCCTACCCAATTCTCTATCCTATCCAATCCCCTATCCTATCCAATCCTCTATCCTATCCTATCCTCTATACTATCCTCTATCCTATCCTATCCTCAATCCTATCCTATCCCCGATCCAATCCTATCCTCTATCCTATCCTATCCTCTATCCTATCTTATCCTCTATCCTATCCTATCCTCTATCCTATCCTCTATCCTATCCTCAAACCTATCCTCTATCCTATCCTCTATCCTATCCTATCGTCTATCCTATCCAATCCTCAATCCTATCCTATCCTCTATCGTATCCTATCCTCTATACTATCCAATCCTATATCCTATCCTCTATCTTATCCTATCCTCTATCCTATTATATGCTCTATCCGATCCTATGCGCTATCCTATCCTATCCTCTATCCTACAATATCCTCTATCCTCGCAATCCCCTATCCTATCCTCTATCCTATCCTACCCTCTGTCCTATCCTATCCTCCATCCTATAATATCCTCTGTCCTGTCCAATCCTCTATCCTATCCAATCCTCTATCCTATCCTCTAGCCTATCCTCTATCCTATCGTATCCTCAATCCTATCCCATCCTCTATCCTATCCTGCCCTCTATCCTATCCTATCGTGTATCCTATAATATCCTCTATCCTATCCTTAACCCTATGATATCCTCTATCGTATCCTATCCTCTATCGTATCCTCTATCCTGTCCTATCCTCTATAATAACCGTATACTCTATCATATCCTATCATCTATCCTATAATAACGTATATCCTATCCTATCCTCTATCCTATCCTATCATCTATCCTATCCTCTATCCTACCCTCTGTCCTATCCTACCCTCCATCCTATAATATCCTCTGTCCTGTCCAATCCTCTATCCTAGCCAATCCTCTATCCTATCCAATCCTCTATCCTATCCTATCCTCTATAGTATCCTCCATCCTATCCTATCCTCAATCCTATACTATCCCCTATCCTATCCTATCCCCTATCCTATCCTATCCTCTATCCTATAATATCCTCTATCCTATCCTATCCTCTACCCTATTCAATCCCCTATCATATCCAATCCCCTATCCTATCCTCTATCCTATTCTAACCTCTATGATATCGTATCCTCTATCCTATTCTATCCTCTACAATATCGTATCCTCTATCCTATCCTGTCCTCTATCCTACAATATCATCTATCCTATCCTATCCTCTATCCTATAATATCAGCTATCCTATCCTAATCTCTATCCTATCCTATCCTATCCTCTATCGTTACCTATCCTCTATACTATCCAATCCTATATCCTATCCTCTATCCTATCCTATCCTCTATCTATTATATGCTCTATCCGATCCTATGCGCTATCCTATCCTATCCTCTATCCTACAATGTCCTCTATCCTATGCAATCCCCTATCCTATCATCTATCCTATCCTACCCTCTGTCCTATCCTATCCTCCATCCTATAATATCCTCTGTCCTATCCAATCCTCTATCCTATCCAATCCTCTATCCTATCCTATCCTCTATACTATCCTCTATCCCCTATCCTATCCTATCCCCTATCCTATCCTATCCTCTAACCTATAATATCCTCTACCCTATCCAATCCCCCATCTTATCCTCTATCCTATCCTATCCTCCATCTTATAGTATCCTCTATAATATCCAATCTTCTATCCTATCCTATCCTCTATCCTATCCTCTATCCTATCCTATCCTCAATAATATGATATCGCCTATCCTATCCTATCCTCTATTCTATCGTATCCTCTGTCCTATCCTATCCTCTATCCTATCCTATCCTCTATCCTATTCTAACCTCTATAATATCGTATCCTCTATCCTATTCTATCCTCTACAATATCGTATCCTCTATCCTATCCTGTCCTCTATCCTACAATATCATCTATCCTATCCTATCCTCTATCCTATTCTATCCTCTATCCTATAATATCAGCTATCCTATCCTAATCTCTATCCTATCCTATCCTATCCCCTATCGTTACCTATCCTCTATCCTATCCAATCCTATATCCGATCCTCTATCCTATCCTATCCTCAATCTATTATATGCTCTATCCGATCCTATGCGCTATCCTATCCTATCCTCTATCCTACAATGTCCTCTATCCTATGCAATCCCCTATCCTATCCTCTATCCCATCCTACCCTCTATCCTATCCTATCCTCCATCCTATAATATCCTCTGTCCTATCCAATCCTCTATCCTATCCAATCCTCTATCCTATCCTATCCTCTATACTATCCTCTATCCTATCCTGTCCTCAATCCTATCCTATCCCCTATCCTATCCTATCCCCTATCCTATCCTATCCCCTATCCTATCCTATCCTCTAACCTATAATATCCTCTACCTTATCCAATCCCCCATCTTATCCTCTATCCTATCCTATCCTCCATCTTATAGTATCCTCTATAATATCCAATCTTCTATCCTATCCTATACCCTATCCTATCCTATCCTCTATTCTATCGTATCCTCTGTCCTATCCTATCCTCTATCCTATCCTATCCTCTATCCTATAATATCCTCTATCGTATCCTATCCTCTATCCTATACTATCCTCTATCCTATAATATCCTCTATCGTATCCTATCCTCTATCCTATACTATCCTCTATCCTATCCTATTCTCAATCCTATCTAATTTTGTATCATATCCTATACTCTATCCTATCCTGTCCTCTATTCTATCCTATCCTCTATCCTGTCCCATCCTCTGTCCTATCCTACCCTCTATCCTATAATATCCTCTTTCCTATCCTATCCTCTATCGTATCCTATCCACTATCCTATAATATCCTATCCACTATCCTATCCAATCCTCTATCCTATCCAATCCTTTATCCTATCCAATCCTCTATCCTATCCTATTCTCAATCCTATCCAATCCTCTATCCTATCCTATGCTCTATTCTATCCTATCCTCTATCCTATCCAATCCCCTATCCTATCCTCTATCCTATCCTATCCTCTATCCTATCCTATCCTCTATCCTATCCTATCCTCTATCCTATAATATCAGCTATCCTATCCTAATCTCTATCCTATCCTATCCTATCCTCTATCCTATCCAATCCTCTATCCTATCCAATCCTCTATCCTATCCAATCCCCTATCCAATCCCCTATCCTATCCTCTATCCTATAATATCAGCTATCCTATCCAATCCTATCCTCTATCCTATCCAATCCTCTATCCTATCCAATCCCCTATAATATCCTCTATCCTATAATATCAGCTATCCTATCCTAATCTCTATCCTATCCTATCCTATCCTCTATCCTATCCAATCCTCTATCCTATACAATCCTCTATCCTATCCAATCCCCTATCCTATCCTCTATCGTATAATATCAGCTATCCTATCCTAATCTCTATCCTATCCTATCCTATCCTCTATCCTATCCAATCCTCTTTTCTATCCAATCCTCTATCCTATCCAATCCCCTATCCTATCCTCTATCCTATAATATCAGCTATCCTATCCTAATCTCTATCCTATCCTATCCTATCCTCTATCCCATCCAACCCTCTATCCTATCCAATCCTCTATCCTATCCAATCCTCTATCCTATCCTATCCTCTATACTATCCTCTATCCTATCCTATCCTCAATCCTATCCTATCCCCTATCCTATCCTACCCTCTGTCCTATCCTATCCTCCATCCTATAATATCCTCTGTACTATCCAATCCTCTATCCTATCCAATCCTCTATCCTATCCAATCCTCTATCCTATCCAATCCTCTATCCTATCCAATCCTCTATCCTATCCAATCCTCCATCCTATCCTATTCTCAATCCTATCCAATCCTCTAACCTATCCTATGCTCTATTCTATCCTATCCTCTATCCTATCCAATCCCCTATCCTATCCTCTATCCTATCCTATCCTCTATCCTATCCTGTCCTCTATTCTATCCTATTCTCTATCTTATCCTATCCTCTGCCCTATCCTATCCTCTATCCTATCCTATCCTCCATCATATCCAATCCCCTATCCGATCCTATAACCTATCCTATCCTCTTTCCTATTCTATCCTCTATCGTATCCACTAGCCTATCCTGTCCTCTATTCTATCCTATCCTCTATCTCATCCTATCGTCTGCCCTATCCTATCCTGTATCCTGTCCCATCCTCTATCCTATCCTACCCTCTATCCTATAATATCCTCTATCCTATCCTATCCTCTATCCTATCCTATCCAGTATCCTGTAATATCTTCTATCCTATTCAATGCTCTATCCTATAATATCCTCTATCCTATCCTCTATCCTATTCTATCCTCTATCCTATAATATCCTCTATACTATCCTATCCACTATCCTATCCTATCCTCTATCCTATCGTATCCTCTATCCTATCACATCCTCTATCCTATCCTATATTCTATCCTATAATATCTTCTATCCTATTCAATCCTCTATCCTATCCTCTATCCTATCCTCTATCCTATCCTATCCTCTATCCTATAATATCCTCTATACTATCCTATCCACTATCCTATCCTATCCTCTACCCTATCCTATCCTCTATCCTATAATATCCTCTATCCTATCCTATCCTCTATCCTATCCATTCCTCTATCCTGTCCTCTATTCTATCCTCTATCCTATCCTATCCTATATCCTATAATATCCTCTATCCTATCCTATCCTCTATCATATAATACCCCCTATCCTATCCTATCCTGTATACTATAATATCCTCTATCCTATCCTATACTCTATCCTATCCTCCATCCTATAATATCCTCTATCCTATCCAATCCTCTATCCTATCCTATCCTCTATCCTATCTTCTATCCTATATTATCCTCTATCCTATCCTATCCTCTATCCTATCCTATCCTATCCTCTATCCTATTCTATCCTCTATCCTATTCTATCCTCTATCCTATTCTATCCTCTATCCTATTCTATCCTCTATCGTATCCACGAGCCTATCCTATCCTCTATCCTATCCTATCCTCTATCCTATCCTATCCTCAATCCTATGATATCCTCTATCTTATCCTCTATAATAACCGTATACTCTATCATATCCTATCCTCTATCCTATAATATCGTATATCCTATCCTATCCTCTATCCTATCCTATCCTCTATCCTATTCTATCCTCTATCCTATCTTATCCTCTATCCTATCCTATCCTCTATCCTATCCTCTATCCTATCCTCAATCCTATCCTCTATCCTATCCTCTATCCTATCCTATCGTCTATCCTATCCTTTCCTCAATCCTATCCTATCCTCTATCCTATCCTATCCTCAATCCTATCCTATCCCATATCCTATCCTATACTCTATCCCTCGTATCCTCTATCCTATCCCATCATCTATCCTATCCTATCGTCTATCCTATAATATCCTCTATCCTATCCTATCCTCGAGCCTATCCTCTATCCTATCGTATCCTCAATCCTATCCCATCCTCTATCCTATCCTGCCCTCTATCCTATCCTATCCTGTATCCTATCCTATCCTCCATCCTATATTATCCTCTATCTTATCGTATCCTCTGTTCTATCCTATCCTCTATCCTATCCTATCCTCTATCCTATAATATCCTCTATCCTATCCTATCCTCTATCCTATCCATCCCCCTATCCTATCGTCTATCCGTTCCTAACCTCTATCCTATCCTATCCTCTATAATATCGTATCCTCTATCCTATCGTATACTCTATCCTATAATATCCTATAACCTATCCTATCCTCTATCATATAATACCCTCTATCCTATCCTATCCTGTATCCTATCCTATCCTATCCACTATCCTATAATATCCTCTATCCTATCCTATCCTCTATCATATACTATCCTCTATCCTATCCTATTCTCAATCCTATCCAATTTTCTATCCTATCCTATCCTCTATCCTATCCTGTCCTCTATCCTATCCTATCCTCTATCGTATCCTATCCTGTATCCTATCCAATCCTATATCCTATCCTCTATCCTATCCTATCCTCTATCCTATTATATGCTCTATCCGATCCTATCCGCTACCCTATCCTATCCTCTATCCTATAATATCCTCTGTCCTATCCAATCCTCTATCCTATCCAATCCTCAATCCTATCAAATCCTCTATCCTATCCTGCCCTCTATCCTATCCTATCCTGTATCCTATCCTATCCTCCATCCTATATTATCCTCTATCTTATCGTATCCTCTGTCCTATCCTATCCTCTACCCTATCGTATCCTCTATCCTTTCCCATCCTCTATCGTATCCTATCCTCTATCCTATCCCATCCTCTATCCTATGCTATCCTCTATCCTATCGTATCCTCTATCCTATCCCATCCTCAATCCTATCCTATCCTCTATCCTATCCAATCCCCATCCTATCCTCTATCCTATCCTATTCTCAATCCTATAATGTATCCTATCCAATCCACTATGCTATCCTATCCTCTAACCCTTTTTTTTTTTTAAGGTCATTTGTCTCTATTTGTTTCAATTAAATGCCAAAAAGTTACATAAATTCATATTGTTAAAATCTATCTGTCTATTATGCTAATATCTTCTATTTGAAATCTCGTTCGCTTGTTCTATACTTTTCTAAATCTTAATCTTAATCTTAATTCTATTTATTCGCTTCGATTTTTATCTATTATTATCGCTTATTTTTATACTCTTGGAGTCTAAGTCTAATTCTAAATCTAAACCTATTCCTTATGTACATCTAAAGCTAAACTACTTATTTGTATTATCGCTTGTCTTTTAATTTAGTTTAATTTGATTATCTATACTTATATTTGTATTTATATTTATATTTCTACTTGTACTTAGATCTACTTTTAAATTCGCACGCATTTACTTTTAACTTCGCACGCATACATTTATTATAATACGCCCGCTATTTATTTTTAATCTACTCCTGTCTAAAAGTAATTTTGTCTCTCTTTTTTGACTTTTTCTATCCTATCTAAGAATTTGTTATTCGCTACCTAACGTTATCTTATTATCTAGCCTATGCTAAGGTGTGACAAAATTCCACGTCTAAAAATTATTTCTCGCTATTATTATTAAGTTTTATCTCTCGCTTTTCTGCGACTCTACGCCGTGCTATATACCGGGTACAATACTTTAAGACCGAGGGCTCCCTAAAAAACTCGCAGAGAACACCTCCCACGTCTCTTTTGGCGTATCCGCCAAGAGGGAAGTACGTATTTTTCCCTAATCAACCTCTCTTTTTTATGTCTTCTTTGTATAGTCTACCGGGTTTCTGGTCGCCGGCCTATTCTGTGTTTTCGCGAGAAAAGTCTCCTTCTCCTCGTAAAAGCCGGTTTTTGGCGAAAAAATGCGAATTCGCGGATTTTTTTGCACCACGGGGTTTTGTCAAACCCCACCCCACCCCACCCTACTTTTCCGAAATTTAGTTTAGAAGGGCTACACGTGCTTGCTTTTTCCATAAATGTTCGAAAACTTTTCGCCACCCGGTATAGTCTAAAAATCTACTTTATCCGATTTGGCCGTTCTTGGGCTCGTTTTAAAGGTCTCGAGGCCCTCACCAACTTTCACTTATCTCTTTTTTTCCTATCTCTATACCCAGGCTTTTTGTCGACCGTATCTCGAAAAGGGAGGGGTGAATCGAAAAATTGTTCCCACCCGGGAGAAATATCTCCCAATTTCCCCTATTCTGCTGGTCCTTCCTTATAAAGCCCGGATATAAATTTTCATTCAGATCGGAGAAAATTCAGGAATCCATTACGCGAATCACATGCCTAACCCTTTTTATATAGGGTGAACACTTTCCTACCTTCTCGTAGGTGTTTGGCCTGGTGTTCGTACCGACCCCTCGCGACGTATCCTTTGTTTTCTCAGAGTTCTCACACACTTTTCGCGGATTCAAAATTTTTGTAAAAAGTCCAAAAATCGGTCACTCAATTATTTCATCGAACAATTAATTAATTAATTAAGCAAAACTACACAGCCCGTTCAACTTTAATTTAGTCCAATTCAAAGTGTTAATTGATCTTTTTCACTTCTTTTTTTTCCACTTTTATATGCAACTGTTCCTTTATTTCGGTTCTTTTTACTTTTGTTTTATCAAAAAGTGTCTAGTAAGTCTATTATACTCCTAATTTTCCCTTATTTCCGTTAGATTTTAACGAACTCTTCCGAATCTCGTTTATCCTACGGATTGATCGCGTTTTTATCACTTTAAAGTTCCTCGTACTCCATAATCGCACGTTAAAACTTTCTTTTTCTCTCCCTATGCTAGTTTTAATCTCAAAAACTTCGCGCATTCAGACTGAATTTACTGAAACTTTTGACTCTTAGCACCTTACTCCTTGGTAGTTCACTTTGCTCTCATCCTATCCTCTAACCCTATAATGTCCCCTATCCTATCATATACTCTATCCTATCCTATCCTCCATCCTATCCTATCCTCTATCCTATCCTATCCTCTACCCTATCCTATCCTCTATACTATAATATCCTCTATCCTATTGAGGTGTCTATAATGGAATCTGGTTCAATGTACACGGATATTTGTTGTAGAGGATTTATTTTAGAACGGACAACTGGCAGAGTGACGTCTAGACTGGTAGCTGAGGACTCACTGCCTAGGTTTCCATCGCCCTGTCTACTTATACTTTTCTCTGCCCTTTGTGGCAGGGAGAAATCTCTTCCAAATAGTGCTGGTGTCCTCCAGACCTTTCGCACGTGGGGCTCTTCCGGTCGCGGACGACCGCTGCCCTCTTGTCGAAGGTCCTTCGGCACTCCACGATTTATGGTACCCGTGTGCCGCTATTGAGACTGTGACTAACTCGAACTAAAATCATGCTAGGGTCTGAAACTAAACAGTTCTCTCAAAAATAGCATTGTCTAGTCACGTATACCATAAATCGTGTTCAGCAGTTTTCCAACTTTCTCTAGTCCCTACACTATGCTATCCTCTATCCTATCCAATCCCCTATCCTATCCTCTATCCTATCCTATCCTCTGTCCTATCCTATCCTCTAACCTACAGTATCCTCTATCCTCTCCTATCCTCTATCCTATCCTATCCTCTATCCTATCCTATCCTCTATCCTATCCTATCCTCTATCCTATCCTATCCTCTATGATATCCTATCCTCTATCCTATCCTATCCTATCTTCTATCCTATCCTATCCTCTATCCTATCCTATCCTATCTTCTATCCTATCCTATCCTCTATCCTATCCAATCCTCTATCCTATCCCATCCTCTATCCTATCCTATCCTCTATCCTATCCTATCCTATTCTCTATCCTATACTATCCTCTAACCTATTGTATCCTCTGGCCTGTCGTATCCACTAGCCCCTATCCTATCCTCTATCCTATAGTATCGTCTATCCGATCCAATCCTCTATCCTATCCAATCCTCTATCCTATCTTCTATCCTATATTATCCTCTATCCTATCCTATCCTCTATCCTATCCTATCCTATCCTCTATCATATTCTATCCTCTATCCTATAATATCATCTATCCTATCCTATTCTCTATCCTACCCTATCCTCTATCCTATCCCATCCTCTATCCTATGCTATCCTCTATCCTATCGTATCCTCTATCCTATCCCATCCTCAATCCTATCCTATCCTCTATCCTATCCAATCCCCATCCTATCCTCTATCCTATCCTATCCTCAATCCTATCGTATCCTCTATCCTATCCCATCCTCAATCCTATCCTATCCTCTATCCTATCCTATCCTATTCTCTATCCTATACTATCCTCTAACCTATCCTATCCTGTCCCCTATCCTTTCATGTATCCTATCCCATCCTCTATCCTATCCTAACGTCTATCCTATAATATCCTCTATCCTATCCAATCCTCTATCCTATCCTCTATCCTATCCTATCCTCAATCCTATAATGTATCCTATCCAATCCACTATGCTATCCTATCCTCTAACCCTATAATGTCCCCTATCCTATCCTATACTCTATCATATACTATCCTCTATCCTATCCTATCCTCTATCATATCCAATCCTCTATCCTATCCTCTATCCTATCCTCTATCCTATCCTATCCTCAATCCTCTCCTATTCCCTATCCTATCCTATCCTCTAGCCTATAATGTCCACTATTCTATCCTATCCTCTATCCTATCCAATCCTATATCCTATAATATCCTCTATCCTATCCTATACTCTATCCCGTCCTATCCTCTATCCTATCCTATCCTGTATCCTATAATATCTTCTATCCTAGCCTATCCTCTATCCTATCCTATCCTCAATCCTCTCCTATTCCCTATTATATCCTATCCTATATCCTATAATATCCTCTATCCTATCCTATCCTCTATCCTATAATATCCTCTATTCTATCCAATCCTCTATTCTATAATATCCTCTATCCTATCCAATCCTCTATCCTATCCTCTATCCAATCCTTTATCCTATCCTCTATCCTATCCTATCCTCAATCCTATAATGTATCCTATCCAATCCACTATGCTATCCTATCCTCTAACCCTATAATGTCCCCTATCCTATCCTATACTCTATCCTATACTATCCTCTATCCTATCCTATCCTCTATCATATAGAATCCTCTATCCTATCCTCTATCCTATCCTCTATCCTATCCTATCCTCAATCCTCTCCTATTCCCTATCCTATCCTATCCTCTAGCCTATAATGTCCACTATTCTATCCTATCCTCTATCCTATCTAATCCTCTATCCAATCCTCTATCGTATCCGATCCTCTATCCTATCCTATCGTGTATAATATCGTATCCTCTATCCTATCCTATCCTCTATCATATCCAATCCTCTATCCTATCCTCTATCCTATCCTCTATCCTATCCTATCCTCAATCCTCTCCTATTCCCTATCCTATCCTATCCTCTAGCCTATAATGTCCACTATTCTATCCTATCCTCTATCCTATCCAATCCTCTATCCTATCCTATCCTCTATCCTTACTTATCCTGTATCCAATCCCATCCTCTGTCGTATCCTATCCTCTATCCTATCCTATCCTATATCCTATAATATCCTCTATCCTATCCTATACTCTATCCCGTCCTATCCTCTATCCTATCCTATCCTGTATCCTATAATATCTTCTATCCTAGCCTATCCTCTATCCTATCCTATCCTCAATCCTCTCCTATTCCCTATTATATCCTATCCTATATCCTATAATATCCTCTATCCTATCCTATCCTCTATCCTATAATATCCTCTATTCTATCCAATCCTCTATCCTAATCAATCCTCTATTCTATAATATCCTCTATCCTATCCAATCCTCTATCCTATCCTCTATCCAATCCTTTATCCTATCCTCTATCCTTTCCTATCCTCAATCCTATAATGTATCCTATCCAATCCACTATGCTATCCTATCCTCTAACCCTATAATGTCCCCTATCCTATCCTATACTCTATCCTATACTATCCTCTATCCTATCCTATCCTCTATCATATCCAATCCTCTATCCTATCCTCTATCCTATCGTATCCTCTATCCTATCCCATCCTCAATCCTATCCTATCCTCTATCCTATCCAATCCCTATCCTATCCTCTATCCTATCCTATCCTCAATCCTATCGTATCCTCTATCCTATCCCATCCTCAATCCTATCCTATCCTCTATCCTATCCTATCCTATTCTCTATCCTATACTATCCTCTAACCTATCCTATCCTGTCCCCTATCCTTTCATGTATCCTATCCCATCCTCTATCCTATCCTAACGTCTATCCTATAATATCCTCTATCCTATCCAATCCTCTATCCTATCCTCTATCCTATCCTATCCTCAATCCTATAATGTATCCTATTCAATCCACTATGCTATCCTATCCTCTAACCCTATAATGTCCCCTATCCTATTCTATACTCTATCCTATACTATCCCCTATCCTATCCTATCCTCTATCATATCCTATCCTCAATCCTCTCCTATTCCCTATCCTATCCTATCCTCTAGCCTATAATGTCCACTATTCTATCCTATCCTCTATCCTATCCAATCCTCTATCCTATCCTATCCTCTATCTTTACTTATCCTGTATCCAATCCCATCCTCTGTCGTATCCTATCCTCTATCCTATCCTATCCTATATCCTATAATATCCTCTATCCTATCCTATACTCTATCCCGTCCTATCCTCTATCCTATCCTATCCTGTATCCTATAATATCTTCTATCCTAGCCTATCCTCTATCCTATCCTATCCTCAATCCTCTCCTATTCCCTATTATATCCAATCCTATAAAATAATATATCCTCTATCCTATCCTATCCTCTATCGTATAATATCCTCTATTCCATCCAATCCTCTATCCTAATCAATCCTCTATTCTATAATATCCTCTATCCTATCCAATCCTTTATCCTATCCTCTATCCTATCCTCTATCCTATCCTATCCTCAATCCTCTCCTATTCCCTATCCTATCCTATCCTATATCCTATAATATCCTCTATCCTATCCAATCCTCTATCCTATCCTCTATCCTATCCTATCCTCAATCCTATAATGTATCCTATCCAATCCACTATGCTATCCTATCCTCTATCCTATCCTATCCTCAATCCTATCCTATTCCCTATCGTATCCTTACCTCTTTCCTATCCTATCCTCAATCCTATCCCATACTCTATCCTATCCTATCCACTATCCTATCCTATCCTCTATCCTATCCTATCCTCTATCCTATCCTATCCTCTATCCTATCCTATCCTCTATCCTATCCTATCCTCTATACTATCCTATCCTCTATCCTATCCTATCCTCTATCCTATCCTATCCTCTATCCTATCCTATCCTCTATCCTATCCTATGCTCTATCGTCTCCTATCCTCTGTCCTATCCAATCTCCTATCCTATACTTTATCCTATCCTCTATCCTATCCTCTATCCTATCCTATCCTCTATCATATCCAATCCCACATCCTTTCCTCTATCCTATCCTATCCTCAATCCTATCCTACCCTCTATCGTATCCTATCCTCTATCCTATCATATCCTCTGTCCTATCCTATCCTCTATCCTATCCTCTATCTTATCCTATCCTCTACCCTATCCTATCCTCTATCCTATCCTATCCTATCCTATCCTATCCTCTATCCTATCCCATCCTCTATCCTATCCTATCCTTCATCCTATCCAATCCTCTATCCTATCCAATCCTCTTTCCTATCCTCTATCCTATCCTATCCTCTATAACATCGTATCCTCTATCACATTCTATCCTCTATCCTATAATATCATCTATCCTATCCTATTCTCTATCATACCCTATCCTCTATCGTATCCTATCCTCTACCCTATCCAATCCCACATCCTATCCTCTATCCTATCCTATCCAATCCCCCATCCTATCCTCTATCCTATCCTATTCTCTATCCTATCCGTTCCTCTACCTTATCCTCTATCCTATCTTATCCTCTATCCTATCCTATCCTCAATCCTATCTTATCCTCTATCGTATCCTATCCTCTATCCTATCCTATCCTCTATCCTATCCTTTCCTCTATCCTATCCTATCCTCTATCCTATCCTATCCTCTATCCTATCCTATCCTCTATCCTATCCTATCCTCTATCCTATCCCATCCTCTATCCTATCCTAACGTCTATCCTATAATATCCTCTATCCTATCCAATCCTCTATCCTATCCTCTATCCTATCCTATCCTCAATCCTATAATGTATCCTATTCAATCCACTATGCTATCCTATCCTCTAACCCTATAATGTCCCCTATCCTATTCTATACTCTATCCTATACTATCCCCTATCCTATCCTATCCTCTATCATATCCAATCCTCTATCCTATCCTCTATCCTATCCTCTATCCTATCCTATCCTCAATCCTCTCCTATTCCCTATCCTATCCAATCCTCTAGCCTATAATGTCCACTATTCTATCCTATCCTCTATCCTATCCAATCCTCTATCCTATCCTATCCTCTATCTTTACTTATCCTGTATCCAATCCCATCCTCTGTCGTATCCTATCCTCTATCCTATCCTATCCTATATCCTATAATATCCTCTATCCTATCCTATACTCTATCCCGTCCTATCCTCTATCCTATCCTATCCTGTATCCTATAATATCTTCTATCCTAGCCTATCCTCTATCCTATCCTATCCTCAATCCTCTCCTATTCCCTATTATATCCTATCCTATATAATATAATATCCTCTATCCTATCCTATCCTCTATCCTATAATATCCTCTATTCCATCCAATCCTCTATCCTAATCAATCCTCTATTCTATAATATCCTCTATCCTATCCAATCCTCTATCCTATCCTCTATCCTATCCTCTATCCTATCCTATCCTCAATCCTCTCCTATTCCCTATCCTATCCTATCCTATATCCTATAATATCCTCTATCCTATCCAATCCTCTATCCTATCCTCTATCCTATCCTATCCTCAATCCTATAATGTATCCTATCCAATCCACTATGCTATCCTATCCTCTATCCTATCCTATCCTCTATCCTATCCTATTCCCTATCGTATCCTTACCTCTTTCCTATCCTATCCTCAATCCTATCCCATACTCTATCCTATCCTATCCACTATCCTATCCTATCCTCTATCCTATCCTATCCTCTATCCTATCCTATCCTCTATCCTATCCTATCCTCTATCCTATCCTATCCTCTATACTATCCTATCCTCTATCCTATCCTATCCTCTATCCTATCCTATCCTCTATCCTATCCTATCCTCTATCCTATCCTATGCTCTATCGTCTCCTATCCTCTGTCCTATCCAATCTCCTATCCTATACTTTATCCTATCCTCTATCCTATCCTCTATCCTATCCTATCCTCTATCATATCCAATCCCACATCCTTTCCTCTATCCTATCCTATCCTCAATCCTATCCTACCCTCTATCGTATCCTATCCTCTATCGTATTATATCCTCTATCCTATCATATCCTCTGTCCTATCCTATCCTCTATCCTATCCTCTATCTTATCCTATCCTCTACCCTATCCTATCCTCTATCCTATCCTATCCTCTATCCTATCCCATCCTCTATCCTATCCTATCCTTCATCCTATCCAATCCTCTATCCTATCCAATCCCCTTTCCTATCCTCTATCCTATCCTATCCTCTATAACATCGTATCCTCTATCATATTCTATCCTCTATCCTATAATATCATCTATCCTATCCTATTCTCTATCATACCCTATCCTCTATCGTATCCTATCCTCTACCCTATCCAATCCCACATCCTATCCTCTATCCTATCCTATCCAATCCCCCATCCTATCCTCTATCCTATCCTATTCTCTATCCTATCCTATCCTCTATCCTATCCTATCCTCTATCCTATCCAATCCTCTATCCTATCCTATCCTCTATCCTATCCTATCCTCTATCCTATCCTATCCTCTATCCTATCCTATCCTCTATCCTATCCTATCCTCTATCCTATCCTATCCTCTATCCTATCCTATCCTCTATCCTATCCTATCCTCTATCCTATCCTATCCTCTATCCTATCCTATCCTCTATCCTATCCAATCCTCTATCCTATCCTATCCTCTATCCTATCCTATCCTCTATCCTATCCTATCCTCTATCCTATCCTATCCTCTATCCTATCCTATTCTCTATCCTATCCGTTCCTCTACCTTATCCTCTATCCTATCATATCCTCTATCCTATCCTATCCTCAATCCTATCTTATCCTCTATCGTATCCTATCCTCTATCCTATCCTATCCTCTATCCTATCCTATCCTCTATCATATCCTATCCTCTATCCTATCCTATATCCTATCCTATCATCCATCCTATCCTATCCTGTATCCAATCGAATCCCCTATCCTCTATCCTATCCAATCCTATCCTCTATCCTATCCTATCCTCTATCCTATCCTCTATCCTATCCTCTATCCTATCCTCTATCCTATCCTGTATCCTATCCTATCATCTATCTTATCCTATCCTCTATCCTATCGTATCCTATATCCGATCCTATCGTATTCTCTATCCTACCGTATCATATCCTCTATCCTATCCTATCCTCTCCTTTATCCTATCTTATCCTCTATCGTCTGCTCTATCCTATCCTATCCACTATGCTATCCTATTCTCTATCCTACCCTCTCCTTTCTACTATCCAATCCTCTATCGTATCCTCTATCCTACCCTATCCTCTATCGTCTGCAATCCTCTATCCTATCCTCTATTCTATCCTATACCCTACCCTATCCTATCCTCTATCCTATCCTATGCTCTATCCTATCCTATCCTCTATCCTATCCTATCCTCGATCCTATCCAATCCCCTATCCTATACTTTATCCTATCCTATGCTCTATCCTATCCTATCCTCTATCCTATCCTATCCTCTATAATATCGTATCCTCTATCATATTCTATCATCTATCCTATAATATCAACTATCCTATCCTATCCTCTATCCTACCATATCCTCTTTCGTATCCTATGCTCTACCCTATCCAATCCCACATCCTATCCTCTATCCTACCCTATCCAATCCCCTATCCTATCTTCTATCCTATCCTATTCTCTATCCTATCCGATCCCCTACCTTATCCTCTATCCTATCCTATCCTCTATCCTATCCAATCCCCTATCCTATCCTCTATCCTATCCTATCCTCTATAATATCGTATCCTCTATCATATTCTATCATCTATCCTATAATATCATCTATCCTATCCTATTCCCTATCCTACCCTATCCTCTATCGTATCCTATCCTCTACCCTATCCAATCCCACATCCTATCCTCTATCCTACCCTATCCAATCCCCTATCCTATCTTCTATCCTATCCTATTCTCTACCCTATCCGATCCCCTACCTTATCCTCTATCCTATCTTATCCTCTATCCGATCCTATACTCAATCCTATCCTACCCTCTATCGTATCCTATCCTCTATCGTATTATATCCTCTATAATATCGTATCCTCTATCATATCCTATCCTCTTTCCCATAATATTATCTATCCTATCCTATCCTCTATCCTATCCTATCCTCTATCCTATCCTATCCTCTATCCTATCCAATCCCCTATCCTATCCTCTATCCTATCCTATCCTCTATAATATCGTATCCTCTATCATATTCTATCATCTATCCTATAATATCATCTATCCTATCCTATTCCCTATCCTACCCTATCCTCTATCGTATCCTATCCTCTACCCTATCCAATCCCACATCCTATCCTCTATCCTATCCTATCCAATCCCCTATCCTATCCTCTATCCTATCCTATGCTCTATCGTCTCGAATCCTCTATCCTATCCAATCCCCTAACGTATACTTTATCCCATTCTCTATCCTATGCTCTATCCTATCCACTCCTCTATCCTACCATATCCTCTATCCTATCTTATCTGCTATCCTATCCTGTCCTCTATTGTATCCATCCTCTACATTATGATATCCTCTATCATATCCTATCCTATCCTCTATCCTATCCTATCCTCTATCCTATCCTCCATCCTATCCTATCCTCTGTCCTATCCTATCCTCTATCCTATCCTCTATCCTATCCTCTATCCTACCATATCCTCTTTCGTATCCTATCCTCTACCCTATCCAATCCCAGATCCTATCCTCTATCCTACCCTAACCAATCCCCTATCCTATCTTCTATCCTATCCTATTCTCTATCCTATCCGATCCCCTATCTTATCCTCTATCCTATCTTATCCTCTATCCTACCCTATACTCAATCCTATCCTACCCTCTATCGTATCCTATCCTCTATCGTAGTATATCCTCTATAATATCGTATCCTCTATCATATCCTATCCTCTTTCCCATAATATTATCTATCCTATCCTATCCTCTATCCTATCCTATCCTCTATCCTATCCTATCCTCTACCCTATCCAATCACACATCCTATCCTCTATCCTATCCTATCCAATCCCCTATCCTATCCTCTATCCTATCCTATGCTCTATCCTATCCTATCCTCTATCCTATCCTATCCTCTATCCTATCCAATCCCCTATCCTATCCTCTATCCTATCCTATCCTCTATAATATCGTATCCTCTATCATCTATCATCTATCCTATAATATCATCTATCCTATCCTATTGCCTATCCTACCCTATCCTCTATCGTATCCTATCCTCTACCCTATCCAATCCCACATCCTATCCTCTATCCTACCCTATCCAATCCCCTATCCTATCTTCTATCCTATCCTATTCTCTACCCTATCCGTTCCCCTACCTTATCCTCTATCCTATCTTATCCTCTATCTTATCCTATACTCAATCCTATCCTACCCTCTATCCTATCCTATCCTCTATCCCATCCTATCCTCTATCCTATCCTATCCTCTATCGTATACTATCCTCTATCCTATCCTATCCTCTATCCTATCCTATTCTCTATCCAATAACATCATCTATCCTATATTATTCTCTATCCTATCCTCTCCTTTATCCTACCCTATCCTCTATCCTATCGTATCCTCTATCCTATCCCATCCTCTATCCTATCCTATCCTCAATCCTATCCAATCCCCTATCCTATCCTATCCGCTAGCCTATCCTACCCTCTATCCTATCCTATCCGTTCCTCTATCCTATCCTATCCCGTTTCCTATAATATCCTCTATCCTATCCTATCCTCTATCCTATCCTATCCTCGATCATATCCTATCCTCCATCCTATCCTCTATTCTTATGCCATCCTCTTTCCTATCCTATTCTCTATCCTATACTATCCTGTATCCTATAATATCCTCTATACTATCCTATCCTCTATCCTATCCTATCCTCTATCCTATCCTATCCTCAATCCTATCCTATCCCCTATCCTATCCTATCCTATCCTCAATCCTATCCAATCCCCTATCCTATCCTATCCGCTATCCTATCCTACCCTCTATCCTATCCTATCCGACCCTCTATCCTATCCAATCCCCTATCCTATCCTCTATCCTATCCCATCCTATCCTCTATCGTCTCCTATCCCCTATCCAATCCTCTATCCTATCCAATCACCTATCCTATCCTCTATCCGATCCTATCCTCTATCCTATCCTATCCTCTATCCTATCCAATCCCCTATCCTATCCGTCTCTCCTATCCTATCCCCTATCCTATCCTATCCGCTATCCTATCCTATCCTCTATCCTATCCTATCCTCTATCCTATCCTATCCTGTATCCTATCCTATCCTCTATCCTATCCTATCCTAAATCCTATCCGATCCTCAATCCTATCCTATCCTCTATCCTATCCTATCCTCTTTCTTCTATCCTATTATTCTTTCTTCAATCCTATATCTTCTATCGTATCCTGTATCCTATCCCATCCTCTGCCCTATCCTATACTCTATCCTATCATATCCTCTATCCTATCCTATAATATCCTCTATTCTATACAATCCTCTATCCTACCCTGTATCCTATGCTATCCTCAATCCTATCCTATTCTACCCTCTATCCTATCCTATCCTCTACGCTATCCTAACCTCTATACTACCCTATCCTCTATAATATCGTATCCTCTATCCTGTCCTATCCTCTATCCTATCCTATCCTCTATCCTATCCCATCCTCTATCCTATCCCATCCTCTATCCTACCCTACCCTCTATCCTATCCTATCCTGTATCCTATAATATCCTATATCCTATCCTATCCTCTATCCTATCCTATCCTCTATCCTATCCTATCCTCCATCCTATCCTATCCTCTTTCCTATCCTATCCTCTATCCTATCCTATCCTCTATCCTATCCTATCCTCAATCCTATCCAATCCCCTATCCTATCATATCCGCTAGCCTATCCTACCCTCTATCCTATCCTATCCGATCCTCTATCCTATCCTATCCCGTTTCCTATAATATCCTCTATCCTATCCTATCCTCTATCCTATCCTATCCTCGATCATATCCTATCCTCCATCCTATCCTCTATTCTTATGCCATCCTCTTTCCTATCCTATTCTCTATCCTATACTATCCTGTATCCTATAATATCCTCTATACTATCCTATCCTCTATCCTATCCTATCCTCTATCCTATCCTATCCTCAATCCTATCCTATCCCCTATCCTATCCTATCCTATCCTCAATATTATCCAATCCCCTATCCTATCCTATCCGCTATCCTATCCTACCCTCTCTCCTATCCTATCCGACCCTCTATCCTATCCAATCCCCTATCCTATCCTCTATCCTATCCCATCCTATCCTCTATCGTCTCCTATCCCCTATCCAATCCTCTATCCTATCCAATCACCTATCCTATCCTCTATCCGATCCTATCCTCTATCCTATCCTATCCTCTATCCTATAAAATCCCCTATTCTATCCGTCTCTCCTATCCTATCCCCTATCCTATCCTATCCGCTATCCTATCCTATCCTCTGTCCTATCCGCTATCCTATCCTATCCCCTATCCTACCCTATCCTCTATCCTATCCTATCTTCTATCCTATCGTATCCTCTATCCTATCCCATCCTCTATCCTATCCCATCCTCTATCCTACACTACCCTCTATCCTATCCTATCCTGTTTCCTATAATATCCACTATCCTATCCTATCCTCGATCCTATCCTATCCTCCATCCTATCCTATCCTCTATTCTATCCTATCCTCTATCCTATCCTATCCTCTGTCCTACCATATCCTCTATCCTATAGTATCCACTATCTTATCCTATCCTCTATCCTATCCTATCCTCAATCCTATCATATCCTCTATCCTATCCTATCGTTTATCCTATTCTATACTGTATCCTATACTATCCGCTATCATATCCTATCCTCTATCCTATCCTATCCTCTATCCAACGAATCCCCTATCCTATCCTCTATCGGATCCTATCCTCTATCCTATCCAATCACTTATCCTATATCATATCCGATCCTATACTCTATCCTATCCAATCACCTATCCTATCCTCTATCCTATCCTATCCTTTATCCAACGAATCCTCTGTTCTATAATATCCTCTGTTCTATAAAGTCCTCTATCCTATCCTCTACCCTGTCCTATCCTCAATCCTATCCTGTATCCTATCCAATCCTCTATGCTATCCTATCCTCTATCCTATCGCATCCTCAATCCTATCCTATCCTCAATCCTATCCCATAATCTATCCTATCCTATCCTCTATCCTATACTATCCTGTAATATATCGTATCCTCAATCCCATCCCATCCTCTGTCCTATCCTACCCTCCATCCTATCGTATCCTCTATCCTATACCATCCTCTACCCTATCCCATCCTCTATCCTACCCTACCCTCTATCCTATCCTATCCTGTATCCTATAATATCCTATATCCTATCCTATCCCCTATCCTATCCTATCCTCTATCCTATCCTAACCTCTATCTTATCCTATCCTCTATCCTATCCAATCACTTATCCTATATTCTATCCGATCCTATACTCTATCCTATCCAATCACCTATCCTATCCTCTATCCTATCCTATCCTTTATCCTATTCTATACTCTATCCTATCCTATCCGCTATCCTATCGTATCCTCTATCCTATCCTATCCTCTATCCAACGAATCCCCTATCCTATCCTCTATCGGATCCTATCCTCAATTCTATCCTGTGTCCTATCCAATCCTCTATGCTATCCTATCCTCTATCCTATCGCATCCTCAATCCTATCCTATCCTCAATCCTATCCCATACTCTATCCTATCCTATCCTCTATCCTATCCTATCCTGTAATATATCGTATCCTCTATCCCATCCCATCCTCTGTCCTATCCTACCCTCCATCCTATCGTATCCTCTATCCTATCCCATCCTCTATCCTACCCTACCCTCTATCCTATCCTATCCTGTATCCTATAATATCCTATATCCTATCCTATCCCCTATCCTATCCTATCTTCTATCCTATCCTAACCTCCATCCTATCCTATCCTCTATCCTATCCTATCCTCTATCCTATCCTATCCTCTATCCTTTCCTATCTTCTATCCTATCCTATCCTCTATCCTATCCTATCCTCTATAGTATCCTATCCTCTATCCTATCCTACCCTCTATCCTATCCAATCACCTATCCTATCCTCTATCCTATCCTATCCTCTATCCTATCCTATCCTCTATCCTATCCAATCCTCTGTTCTATAATATCCTGTATCCTATAATATACTATATCCTATCCTATCCTCTATCCTATCCTATCCTCTATCCTATCCTATCCTCTATCCTATCCTATCCTCTATCCTTTCCTATCTTCTATCCTATCCTATCCTCTATCCTATCCTATCCTCTATAGTATCCTATCCTCTATCCTATCCTATCCTCAATCCTATCCAATCCCCTATCCTATCCTATCCGCTAGCCTATCCTACCCTCTATCCTATCCTATCCGATCCTCTATCCTATCCTATCCCGTTTCCTATAATATCCTCTATCCTATCCTATCCTCTATCCTATCCTATCCTCGATCCTATCCTATCCTCCATCCTATCCTCTATTCTTATGCCATCCTCTTTCCTATCCTATTCTCTATCCTATACTATCCTGTATCCTATAATATCCTCTATACTATCCTATCCTCTATCCTATCCTATCCTCTATCCTATCCTATCCTCTATCCTATCCTATCCTCTATCCTTTCCTATCTTCTATCCTATCCTATCCTCTATCCTATCCCATCCTCTATCCTACCCTACCCTCTATCCTATCCTATCCTGTATCCTATAATATCCTATATCCTATCCTATCCTCTATCCTATCCTATCCTCTATCCTATCCTATCCTCTATCCTATCCTATCCTGTATCCTATCCTATCCTCTATCCTATCCTATCCTAAATCCTATCCGATCCTCAATCCTATCCTATCCTCTATCCTATCCTATCCTCTTTCTTCTATCCTATTATTCTTTCTTCAATCCTATATCTTCTATCGTATCCTGTATCCTATCCCATCCTCTGCCCTATCCTATACTCTATCCTATCATATCCTCTATCCTATCCTATAATATCCTCTATTCTATACAATCCTCTATCCTACCCTGTATCCTATGCTATCCTCAATCCTATCCTATTCTACCCTCTATCCTATCCTATCCTCTACGCTATCCTAACCTCTATACTACCCTATCCTCTATAATATCGTATCCTCTATCCTGTCCTATCCTCTATCCTATCCTATCCTCTATCCTATCCCATCCTCTATCCTATCCCATCCTCTATCCTACCCTACCCTCTATCCTATCCTATCCTGTATCCTATAATATCCTATATCCTATCCTATCCTCTATCCTATCCTATCCTCTATCCTATCCTATCCTCCATCCTATCCTATCCTCTTTCCTATCCTATCCTCTATCCTATCCTATCCTCTATCCTATCCTATCCTCAATCCTATCCAATCCCCTATCCTATCATATCCGCTAGCCTATCCTACCCTCTATCCTATCCTATCCGATCCTCTATCCTATCCTATCCCGTTTCCTATAATATCCTCTATCCTATCCTATCCTCTATCCTATCCTATCCTCGATCATATCCTATCCTCCATCCTATCCTCTATTCTTATGCCATCCTCTTTCCTATCCTATTCTCTATCCTATACTATCCTGTATCCTATAATATCCTCTATACTATCCTATCCTCTATCCTATCCTATCCTCTATCCTATCCTATCCTCAATCCTATCCTATCCCCTATCCTATCCTATCCTATCCTCAATATTATCCAATCCCCTATCCTATCCTATCCGCTATCCTATCCTACCCTCTCTCCTATCCTATCCGACCCTCTATCCTATCCAATCCCCTATCCTATCCTCTATCCTATCCCATCCTATCCTCTATCGTCTCCTATCCCCTATCCAATCCTCTATCCTATCCAATCACCTATCCTATCCTCTATCCGATCCTATCCTCTATCCTATCCTATCCTCTATCCTATAAAATCCCCTATTCTATCCGTCTCTCCTATCCTATCCCCTATCCTATCCTATCCGCTATCCTATCCTATCCTCTGTCCTATCCGCTATCCTATCCTATCCCCTATCCTACCCTATCCTCTATCCTATCCTATCTTCTATCCTATCGTATCCTCTATCCTATCCCATCCTCTATCCTATCCCATCCTCTATCCTACACTACCCTCTATCCTATCCTATCCTGTTTCCTATAATATCCACTATCCTATCCTATCCTCGATCCTATCCTATCCTCCATCCTATCCTATCCTCTATTCTATCCTATCCTCTATCCTATCCTATCCTCTGTCCTACCATATCCTCTATCCTATAGTATCCACTATCTTATCCTATCCTCTATCCTATCCTATCCTCAATCCTATCATATCCTCTATCCTATCCTATCGTTTATCCTATTCTATACTGTATCCTATACTATCCGCTATCATATCCTATCCTCTATCCTATCCTATCCTCTATCCAACGAATCCCCTATCCTATCCTCTATCGGATCCTATCCTCTATCCTATCCAATCACTTATCCTATATCATATCCGATCCTATACTCTATCCTATCCAATCACCTATCCTATCCTCTATCCTATCCTATCCTTTATCCAACGAATCCTCTGTTCTATAATATCCTCTGTTCTATAAAGTCCTCTATCCTATCCTCTACCCTGTCCTATCCTCAATCCTATCCTGTATCCTATCCAATCCTCTATGCTATCCTATCCTCTATCCTATCGCATCCTCAATCCTATCCTATCCTCAATCCTATCCCATAATCTATCCTATCCTATCCTCTATCCTATACTATCCTGTAATATATCGTATCCTCAATCCCATCCCATCCTCTGTCCTATCCTACCCTCCATCCTATCGTATCCTCTATCCTATACCATCCTCTACCCTATCCCATCCTCTATCCTACCCTACCCTCTATCCTATCCTATCCTGTATCCTATAATATCCTATATCCTATCCTATCCCCTATCCTATCCTATCCTCTATCCTATCCTAACCTCTATCTTATCCTATCCTCTATCCTATCCAATCACTTATCCTATATTCTATCCGATCCTATACTCTATCCTATCCAATCACCTATCCTATCCTCTATCCTATCCTATCCTTTATCCTATTCTATACTCTATCCTATCCTATCCGCTATCCTATCGTATCCTCTATCCTATCCTATCCTCTATCCAACGAATCCCCTATCCTATCCTCTATCGGATCCTATCCTCAATTCTATCCTGTGTCCTATCCAATCCTCTATGCTATCCTATCCTCTATCCTATCGCATCCTCAATCCTATCCTATCCTCAATCCTATCCCATACTCTATCCTATCCTATCCTCTATCCTATCCTATCCTGTAATATATCGTATCCTCTATCCCATCCCATCCTCTGTCCTATCCTACCCTCCATCCTATCGTATCCTCTATCCTATCCCATCCTCTATCCTACCCTACCCTCTATCCTATCCTATCCTGTATCCTATAATATCCTATATCCTATCCTATCCCCTATCCTATCCTATCTTCTATCCTATCCTAACCTCCATCCTATCCTATCCTCTATCCTATCCTATCCTCTATCCTATCCTATCCTCTATCCTTTCCTATCTTCTATCCTATCCTATCCTCTATCCTATCCTATCCTCTATAGTATCCTATCCTCTATCCTATCCTACCCTCTATCCTATCCAATCACCTATCCTATCCTCTATCCTATCCTATCCTCTATCCTATCCTATCCTCTATCCTATCCAATCCTCTGTTCTATAATATCCTGTATCCTATAATATACTATATCCTATCCTATCCTCTATCCTATCCTATCCTCTATCCTATCCTATCCTCTATCCTATCCTATCCTCTATCCTTTCCTATCTTCTATCCTATCCTATCCTCTATCCTATCCTATCCTCTATAGTATCCTATCCTCTATCCTATCCTATCCTCAATCCTATCCAATCCCCTATCCTATCCTATCCGCTAGCCTATCCTACCCTCTATCCTATCCTATCCGATCCTCTATCCTATCCTATCCCGTTTCCTATAATATCCTCTATCCTATCCTATCCTCTATCCTATCCTATCCTCGATCCTATCCTATCCTCCATCCTATCCTCTATTCTTATGCCATCCTCTTTCCTATCCTATTCTCTATCCTATACTATCCTGTATCCTATAATATCCTCTATACTATCCTATCCTCTATCCTATCCTATCCTCTATCCTATCCTATCCTCTATCCTATCCTATCCTCTATCCTTTCCTATCTTCTATCCTATCCTATCCTCTATCCTATCCTATCCTCTATCCTATCCAATCCTCTGTACTATAATGCCCTCTATCCTATCAAATCCTCTATCCTATCCTCTATCCTGTCCTATCCTCTATCCTATCCTATCCTCTATCCTGTCGTATTCTCTATCCTATCCTATCCTGTATCCTATAATATCCTGTACCCTATCCTATCCTCTATCCTATCGTATCCTCTATCCTATCCCATCCTCTATCCTATCCCATCCTCTATCCTACCCTACCCTCTATCCTATCCTATCCTGTATCCTATAATATCCTATATCCTATCCTATCCTCTATCTTATCCTATCCTCTATCCTATCCTATCCTCTATCCTATCCTATCCTCTATCCTATCGTATCCTCTGTCCTATCCAATCCCCTATCCTTACCTCTTTCCTATCCTATCCTATCCTCTATCCTATCCTAACCTCTATCCTATCCTATCCTCTCTCCTATCCTATCCTCTATCCTATCCTATCTTCTATCGTCTCCTGTCCTCTATCCTATCCAATCCCCTATCCTTTCCTCTATCCTATCGTATCCTCTATCCTATCCTATCCTCAATCTTATCCTATCCTCTATCCTATCCAATCACCTATACTATATTCTATCCGATCCTATACTCTATCCTATCCAATCACCTATCCTATCCTCTATCCGATCCTATCCTCTATCCTATCCTATCCTCTATCGTCTTCTATCCCCTATCCTATCCCATCCCCTGTCCTATCCTCTATCCTATCCTGCCCTCTATCCTATCCTATCCTGTATCCTATAATATCCTATATCCTATCCTATCCTCTATCCTATCCTATCCTCTATCCTATCCTATCCTCTATCCTATCCTATCTTTTATCCTATCCTATCCTCTATCCTATCCTATCCTCTATCCTATCCTATCCTCTATCCTATCCTATCTTTTATCCTATCCTATCCTCTATCCTATCCTATCCTCTATCCAACGAATCCCCTATCCTATCCTCTATCGGATCCTATACTCTATTATATCCTATCCTCTATCCTATCCTATCCTCTATCTTATCCTATCTTCTATCCTATCCAATCACCTATCCTATATTCTATCCGATCCTATACTCTATCCTATCCAATCACCTATCCTATCCTCTATCCTATCCTATCCTTTATCCTATTCTATACTCTATCCTATCCCATCCTCTATCCTACCCTACCCTCTATCCTATCCTATCCTGTATCCTATAATATCCTATATCCTATCCTATCCTCTATCCTATCCTATCCTCTATCCTATCCTATCCTCCATCCTATCCTATCCTCTATCCTATCCTATCCTCTATCCTATCCTATCCTCTATCCTATCCAATCCTCTGTACTATAATGTCCTCTATCCTATCAAATCCTCTATCCTATCCTCTATCCTGTCCTATCCTCTATCCTATCCTATCCTCTATCCTGTCGTATTCTCTATCCCATCCTATCCTGTATCCTATAATATCCTGTACCCTATCCTATCCTCTATCCTATCGTATCCTCTATCCTATCCCATCCTCTATCCTATCCCATCCTCTACCCTACCCTACCCTCTATCCTATCCTATCCTGTATCCTATAATATCCTATATCCTATCCTATCCTCTATCTTATCCTATCCTCTATCCTATCCTATCCTCTATCCTATCCTATCCTCTATCCTATCCTATCCTCTATCCAACGAATCCCCTATCCTATCCTCTATCGGATCCTATCCTCTATCCTATCCTATCCTCTATCCTATCCTATCCTCTCTCCTATCCTATCTTCTATCCTATCCTATCCTCTATCATATCCTATCCTCTATAGTATCCTATCCTCTATCCTATCCTATCCTCTATCCTATCCAATCCCCTATCCTTACCTCTTTCCTATCCTATCCTATCCTCTATCCTATCCTATCCTCTATCCTATCCTATCCTCTCTCCTATCCTATCCTCTATCCTATCCTATCCTCTATCCTATCCTATCCTCTATCTTATCCTATCCTCTATCCTATCCAATCACCTATCCTATATTCTATCCTATCCAATCACCTATCCTACCCTCTATCCGATCCTATCCTCTATCCTATCCAATCACCTATCCTATCCTTTATCCGATCCTATCCTCTATCCTATCCCATCCTCTATCGTCTTCTATCCCCTATCCTATCCCATCCCCTGTCCTATCCTCTATCCTATCCTGCCCTCTATTCTATCGTATCCTCTATCCTATCGAATCCTCTATCCTAACCTATCGTGTATCCTATAATATCCTCTATCCTATCGAATCCTCTATCCTATCCCATCCTCTTTCCTACCCTACCCTCTATCCTATCCTATCCTGTTTCCCATAATATCCTCTATCCTATCCTATCCTCTATCCTATCCTATCCTCGATCCTATCCTATCCTCCATCCTATCCTATCCTCTATCCTATCCTATCCTCTATCCTATCCGCTATCCTATAATATCCTCTACCCTATCCTATCCTCTATCCTATCCACTCTTCTGTTATATCCTCTATCCTATCCACTATCCTACCCTATTCTCTACCCTATCCTATCCTCTATCCTATCCTATCCTCTATCATATCCAATCCCCAATCCTGTCCTCTATCCTATCCTATCCTCTATCCTATTCCAACCTCTATAATATCGTATCCTCTATCCTATTTTATCCTCTATAATATCGTATCCTCTATCCTATCCTGTCCGCTATCCTACAATATCATCTATCCTATCCTATCATCTATCCTATCCAATCCCCTACCCTTTCCTCTATCCCATCCTATCCTCAATCCTATCCTATACTGTATTATATCCTATCCTCTATCCTATCCTCTATCATATCTTATCCTCTATCCTATCCTATACTCTATCCTATAATATCAGCTATCCTATCCTATTCTCTATCCTATCCTATCCTATCCTCTATCGTATCCTATCCTCTATCCTATCCAATCCTATGTCCTCTCCTCTATAATATCCTATCCTCTATCCGATTATATGCTCTATCCGATCCTATCCGCTATCCAATCCTATCCTCTACCCTACAATGTCCTCTATCCTATCCAATCCCCTATCCTATCCTCTATCCTATCCTATCCTCTATCCTATCCTATCCTCTATCGTATCCTATCTTCTATCCTACCCAATCCCCAACTTATCCTCTATCCCGTCCTATCCTCAATACTATATTATCCTCTATCCTATCCCATACTCTATCCTATCCTATCCTCCATCCTATATTATCCTCTATCCTATCCAATCTTCTATCCTATCCTACCCTCTATTCTATCCTCTATCCTATCCTATCCTCAATCCTATCCTAACCCCTATCCTATCCTATCCTCTATCCTATCGTATTCTCTGTCCTATCCTATCCTCTATCCTATCCTATCCACTATCCTATAATATCCTCTATCCTGTCCTATCCTCTATCCTATCCTATCCTCTATCCTATCCCATCCTCTATCCTATCCCATCCTCTATCCTACCCTACCCTCTATCCTATCCTATCCTGTATCCTATAATATCCTATATCCTATCCTATCCTCTATCCTATCCTATCCTCTATCCTATCCTATCCTCCATCCTATCCTATCCTCTATCCTATCCTATCCTCTATCCTATCCTATCCTCTATCCTATCCTATCCTCTATCCTATCCATTCCTCTGTTCTATAATATCCTCTGTTCTATAATGTCCTCTATCCTATCAAATCCTCTATATTATCCTCTATCCTGTCCTATCCTCAATAATATCCTGTATCCTATCCAATCCTCTATGCTATCCTATCCTCTATCCTATCGTATCCTCTATCCTATCGCATCCTCAATCCTATCCTATCCTCAATCCTATCGCATACTCTATCCTATCCTACCGTCTGTCCTATCATATCCTCTATCCTATCCTATCCTCTATCCTGTCCTATCCTCTATCCTATCCTATCCTCTATCCTGTCCTATTCTCTATCCTATCCTGTCCTGTATCCTATAATATCCCGTATCCCATCCTATCCTCTATCCTGTCCTATCCTCTATCCTATCCTATCCTGTATCCTATAATATCCTGCATCCTGTCCTATCCTCTATCCTATCCCATCCTCTATCCTAACCCATCCTCCATCCTATCCTATCCTCAATCCTATCCAATCCCATATCCTATCCTATCCGCTAGCCTATCCTACCCTCTATCCTATCCTATCCGTTCCTCTATCCTATCCTATCCCGTTTCCTATAATATCCTCTATCCTATCCTATCCTATATCCTATCCTATCCTCCATCCTATCCTCTATTCTTATGCCATCCTCTTTCCTATCCTATTCTCTATCCTATACTATCCTGTATCCTATAATATCCTCTATACTATCCTATCCTCTATCCTATCCTATCCTCAATCCTATCCTATCCCCTATCCTATCCTATCCTATCCTCAATCCTATCCAATCCCCTATCCTATCCTATCCGCGATCCTATCCTACCCTCTATCCTATCCTATCCGACATTCTATCGTCTCCTATCCCCTATCCTATCCTCTATCCTATCCAATCACCTATCCTATCCTCTATCCGATCCTATCCTCTATCCGATCCTATCCTCTATCCTATCCTATCCTCTATCCTATCCAATCCCCTATCCTATCCGTCTCTCCTATCCCCTATCCTATCCTATCCGCTATCCTATCCTATCCTCTGTCCTCTCCGCTATCCTATCCTATCCTCTATCCTATCCTATCCTCTATCCTATCCTATCTTCTATCCTATCGTATCCTCTATCCTACACTACCCTCTATCCTATCCTATCCTGTTTCCTATAATATCCTCTATCCTATCCTATCCTCGATCCTATCCTATCCTCCATCCTATCCTATCCTCTATTCTATCCTATCCTCTATCATATCCTATCCTCTGTCCTATCATATCCTCTATCCTATAGTATCCACTATCCTATCCTATCCTCTATCCTATCCTATCCTCAATCCTATCATATCCTCTATCCTATCCTATCGTTTATCCTATTCTATACTGTATCCTACACTATCCGCTATCCTATCCTATCCTCTATCCTATCCTATCCTCTATCCAACGAATCCCCTATCCTATCCTCTATCGGATCCTATACTCTATTATATCCTATCCTGTATCCTATCCTATCCTCTATCTTATCCTATCCTCTATCCTATCCAATCACCTATCGTATATTCTATCCGATCCTATACTCTATCCTATCCAATCACCTATCCTATCCTCTATCCTATCCTATCCTTTATCCTATTCTATACTCTATCCTATCCTATCCGCTATCCTATCGTATACTCTATCCTATCCTATCCTCTATCCAACGAATCCCCTATCCTATCCTCTATCGGATCCTATCCTCTATTATATCATATCCTCTATCCTATCCTATCCTCTATCTTATCCTATCCTCTATCCAATCCAATCACCTATCCTATCCTCTATCCGATCCTATCCTCCATCCTATATTATCCTCTATCCTATCGTATCCTCTGTCCTATCCTATCCTCTATCCTATCCTATCCTCTATCCTATAATATCCTCTATCCTATTCTATCCTCTATCCTATAATATCCTCTACCCTATCCTATCCTCTATCCTACAATGTCCTCTATCCTATCCACTCCTCTGTTATATCCTCTATCCTATCCACTATCCTACCCTATTCTCTACCCTATCCTATCCTCTATCCTACCCTATCCTCTATCATATCCAATCCCCAATCCTGTCCTCTATCCTATCCTATCCTCTATCTTATCCTATCTTCTATCCTATCCAATCACCTATCCTATATTCTATCCGATCCTATAATATATCCTATCCAATCACCTATCCTATCCTCTATCCTATCCTATCCTTTATCCTATTCTATACTCTATCCTATCCAATCCTCTATCCTACCCTACCCTCTATCCTATCCTATCCTGTACCCTATAATATCCTATATCCTATCCTATCCTCTATCCTATCCTATCCTCTATCCTATCCTATCCTCCATCCTATCCTACCCTCTATCCTATCCTATCCTCTATCCTATCCTATCCTCTATCCTATCCAATCCTCTGTACTATAATGTCCTCTATCCTATCAAATCCTCTATCCTATCCTCTATCCTGTCCTATCCTCTATCCTATCCTATCCTCTATCCTGTCGTATTCTCTATCCTATCCTATCCTGTATCCTATAATATCCTGTACCCTATCCTATCCTCTATCCTATCGTATCCTATATCCTATCCTATCCTCTATCCTATCCTATCCTCTATCCTATCCTATCCTCTATCCTATCCTATCCTCTATCCTATCCTATCCTCTATCCTATCCTCTATCCTATCCTCTATCCTATCCTATCCTCTATCCTATCCTATCCTCTATCCTATCCTATCCTCTATCCTATCCTATCTTCTATCCTATCCTATCCTCTATCCTATCCTCTATCCTATCCTATCCTTTATCCTATTCTATACTCTATCCTATACTATCCGCTATCCTATCCTATCCTCTATCCCATCCTATCCTCTATCCAACGAATCCCCTATCCTATCCTCTATCGGATCCTATACTCTATTATATCCTATCCTCTATCCTATCCTATCCTCTATCTTATCCTATCTTCTATCCTATCCAATCACCTATCCTATATTCTATCCGATCCTATACTCTATCCTATCCAATCACCTATCCTATCCTCTATCCTATCCTATCCTTTATCCTATTCTATACTCTATCCTATCCCATCCTCTATCCTACCCTACCCTCTATCCTATCCTATCCTGTACCCTATAATATCCTATATCCTATCCTATCGTCTATCCTATGCTATCCTCTATCCTATCCTATCCTCCATCCTATCCTATCCTCTATCCTATCCTATCCTCTATCCTATCCTATCCTCTATCCCATCCAATCCTCTGTACTATAATGTCCTCTATCCTATCAAATCCTCTATCCTATCCTCTATCCTGTCCTATCCTCTATCCTATCCTATCCTCTATCCTGTCGTATTCTCTATCCTATCCTATCCTGTATCCTATAATATCCTGTACCCTATCCTATCCTCTATCCTATCGTATCCTATATCCTATCCCATCCTCTATCCTATCCCATCCTCTATCCTACCCTACCCTCTATCGTATCCTATCGTGTATCCTATAATATCCTATATCCTATCCTATCCTCTATCTTATCCTATCCTCTATCCTATCCTATCCCCTATCCTATCCTATCCTCTATACTATCCTATCTTCTATCGTCTCCTGTCCTCTATCCTATCCAATCCCCTATCCTTTCCTCTATCCTATCGTATCCTCTATCCTATCCTATCCTCAATCCTATCCTATCCTCTATCCTATCCTATCCTTTATCCTATTCTATACTCTATCCTATACTATCCGCTATCCTATCCTATCCTCTATCCTATCGTATCCTATATCCAACGAATCCCCTATCCTATCCTCTATCGTATCCTATACTCTATTATATCCTATCCTCTATCCTATTCTATCCTCTATCCTATCCTATCCTCTCTCCTATCCTATCCTCTATACTATCCTATCTTCTATCGTCTCCTGTCCTCTATCCTATCCAATCCCCTATCCTTTCCTCTATCCTATCCTATCCTCTATCCTATCCTATCCTTTATCCTATTCTATACTCTATCCTATACTATCCGCTATCCTATCCTATCCTCTATCCTATCCTATCCTATATCCAACGAATCCCCTATCCTATCCTCTATCGGATCCTATACTCTATTATATCCTATCCTCTATCCTATTCTATCCTCTATCTTATCCTATCCTCTATCCTATCCAATCACCTATCCTATATGCTATCCGATCCTATACTCTATCCTATCCAATCACCTATCCTATCCTCTATCCTATCCTATCCTTTATCCTATTCTATACTCTATCGTCTTCTATACCCTATCCTATCCCATCCCCTGTCCTATCCTCTATCCTATCCTATCCTCTATCCTATCCTATCCTCGATCCTATCCTATCCTCCATCCTATCCTATCCTCTATCCTATCCTATCCTCTATCCTATCCGCTATCCTATCCTATCCGCTATCCTATCCTATCCTCTACCCTACAATGTCCTCTATCATATCCAATCCCCAATCCTGTCCTCTATCCTATCCTATCCTCTATCCTATTCCAACCTCTATAATATCGTATCGTCTATCCTATTTTATCCTCTATAATATCGTATCCCCTATCCTATCCTGTCCGCTATCCTACAATATCATCTATCCTATCCTATCCTCTATCCTATCCAATCCCCTACACTTTCCTCTATCCCATCCTATCCTCAATCCTATCCTATACTGTATTATATCCTATCCTCTATCCTATCCTCTATCATATCTTCTCCTCTATCCTATCCTATCCTCTATCCTATAATATCAGCTATCCTATCCAATCTTCTATCCTATCCTCTATCCTATCCTCTATCCTATCCTCTTTCCTATCCTATCCTCTATCTTATCGTATCCTCTATCCCATCCTATCCTACATCCTATCCTATTCTCCATCCTATCTTATCCTCTATCCAATCCTATCCTCTATCGAATCCTATCCTTTATCTTATCCTATCCTCTATCCTATTCTATCTTCTGTCGTATCCTATCCCCTATCGTATCCTACCATCTATCCTATCCTATCGTCCATCCCATCCTATCCTCTATCCTATCCTACCCTCCATCCTATCCTATCCTCTATCCTATCCTATCCTGTATCCTATCCTATCCTCTATCATATCCTATCCTCTATCCTATCCTATCCTATCCTCTATCTCATCCTATCCATTATTCCATCCCATCCTCCATCCTATCCTATCCTCTATCCTATCTTATCCTCTGTCATATCCTATCCTCTATCATATCCTATCCTCTATCCTATCCTATCCTCTATCTTATCGTATCCTCTATCCCATCCTATCCTCCATCCTATCCTATCCTCTATCCTATCCTATCCTCTATCCTATCATATCCTCTATCTTCTCCTATCCTCTATCGTATCCTATCCTTTATCTTATCCTATCCTCTATCCTATCCTATCCTCTATCTTATCGTATCCTCTATCCCATCCTATCCTCCATCCTATCCTATCCTCTATCGTATCCTACCATCTATCCTATCCTCTATCATATCCTATCCTCTATCCTATCCTATCCTCTATCTTATCGTATCCTCTATCCCATCCTATCCTACATCCTATCCTATCCTCTATCCAATCCTATCCTCTATAGTATCCTACTATCTATCCTATCCTATCCTCTATCTCATCCTATCATTTATCCTATACTATCCTCTATGCAATCCTATCCTGTATCCTATTCTAACCTCTATCCTATCCTATCCTCTATCCTATTCTATCCTCTATCGTATCCTTCCATCTATCCTATAATATCCTCTATCCCATCCTATCCTCCATCCTATCCTATCCTCCATCCTATCCTATCCACTATCCAATCCTATCGTCTATCGTATCCTATCCTTTATTCTATTCTATCCTCTATCGTATCCTTCCATCTATCCTATAATATCCTCTATCCCATCCTATCCTCCATCCTATCCTATCCTCTATCCTATACTATCCTCTATATTATCCTATCCTCTACCGTATCCTACCATGTATCCTATCCTATCCTCTATCATATCCTATCCTCTGTCCTATCCTATCCTCTATCTTATCATATCCTCTATCCCATCCTATACTCCATCCTATCCTATCCTCTATCGTATCCTACCATCTACCCTATCCTCTATCATATCCTATCCTCTATCCTATCCTATCCTCTATCCTATCCTACCCAATATCGAATCCTATCCTCTACCGTATCCTACCATGTATCCTATCCTATCCTCTATCATATCCTATCCTCTGTCCTATCCTATCCTCTATCTTATCATATCTTCTATCCCATCCTATCCTCCATCCTATCTTATCCTCTATCGTATCCTACCATCTACCCTATCCTCTATCATATCCTATCCTCTATCCTATCCTATCCTCTATCCTATCCTACCCAATATCGAATCCTATCCTCTACCGTATCCTACCATGTATCCTATCCTATCCTCTATCATATCCTATCCTCTGTCCTATCCTATCCTCTATCTTACCATATCCTCTATCCCATCCTATCCTCCATCCTATCCTATCCTCTATCGTATCCTACCATCTACCCTATCCTCTATCATATCCTATCCTCTATCCTATCCTATCCTCTATCCTATCCTACCCTCTATCCTATCCTATCCTCTATCCTATCCTATCCTGTATCCTATCCTATCCTCTATCCTATCCTATCCTATTCTCTATCTCATCCTATACATTATTCCATCCTATCCTCCATCCTATCCTATCCTCTATCCTATCTTATCCTCTGTCCTATCCTATCCTCTATCATATCCTATCCTCTATCCTATCCTATCCTCTATCTTATCGTATCCTCTATCCCATCCTATCCTCCATCCTATCCTATCCTCTATCCTATCTTATCCTCTTCCTATTCTATCCTCTATCCTATCCTATCCTATTCTCTATCTCATCGTATACATTATTCCATCCTATCCTCCATCCTATCCTATCCTCTATCCTATCTTATCCTCTATCCTATCCTATCCTCTACGTTATCCTATCCTCTATCCTATCATGTCCTCTATCGTAACCTATCCTCTATCCTATCCTATCCTATATCCTATAAAATCCTCTATCCTATCCTATCCACTATCCTATCCTATCCTCTATCCTATCGTATCCTCTATCGTATCCCATCCTCTATCGTATCCTATCCTGTATCCAATCCTATCCTCTATCATATCATATCCTCAATCCTGTCCTATCCTCTATCTTATCGTATCCTCTATCCCATCCTATCCTCCATCCTATCCTATCCTCCATCCTATCCTATTAACTATCCTATCCTATCCACTATCCTATCCTATCCTCTATCCTATCGTATCCTCTATCGTATCCCATCCTCTATCGTGTCCTATGCCCTATATTATCCCATCCTATGTGCCATAATATCCTCTATCGTATCCCATCCTCTATCGTATCCTATCCTGTATCCAATCCTATCCTCTATCATATCATATCCTCAATCCTGTCCTATCCTCTATCTTATCGTATCCTCTATCCCATCCTATCCTCCATCCTATCCTATCCTCCATCCTATCCTATTAACTATCCTATCCTATCCACTATCCTATCCTATCCTCTATCCTATCCTATCCTCTATCCTATCCCATCCTCTATCGTATCCTATCCTCTATCCTATCCTATTCCTCTATCCTATGCTACCCTCTATCCTATCATATCCTCTATCCTATCCTATCCTCTATCCTATCCTGTCCTCTATCCTATCCTATCCTCTATCCTATTCTATCTTCTATTATATAATATCCTCTATCCTCTCCAGTCCTCTATCCTATCCTATCCTCTATCCTATCCTATCCTATACTCAATCCTATCCTATCCAATCCCCTATCCCATCCTCTATCCTATCCGATCCTGCATCCTACCCAATCCCCTATCCTATCCTCTATCCTATCCTATCCTGAATCCTATCCTATCCTCTACCCTATCCTATCCTCTATCCTATACCATCTTCTATCCTATCCTATCGTCTATCCTATAATATCCTCTATCCTATCCAATCTTCTATCCTATCCTATCATCAATCCTATCCTATCCCCTATCCTATCCTATTCCTCAATCCTACCCTATCCTCTACCATATCCTATCCTCTATCCTATCCTATCCTCTATCCAATCCTATCCTCTATCGTATCCTACAATCTATCCTATCCTATCATCTATCATATCGTATCCTCTATCCAATCCTATCCTCTATCTTATCGTATCCTCTATCCCATCCTATCCTCCATCCTATCTTATCCTCTATCGTATCCTACCATCCATCCTATCCTATCATCTATCATATCGTATCCTCTGTCCAATCCTATCCTCTATCGTATCGTATCCTCTATCCCATCCTATCCTCCATCCCATCTTATCTTCCAACCTATACTATCCTCTATCCTATCCTCTATCCTATCCTCTATCCTATCCTATCCTCTATCCTATCCTGTCCGCTATCGTATCCTATCCTCTATCCTATTCTACCCTCTATCCAAGCCTATCCTATATCCTATCCTATCCTCTATCCAATCCTATCCTCTGTCTCATCCTATCCTCTATGCAATCGTATCCTGTGTCTAATTCTACCCTCTATCCAATCCTATCCTCTATCCTTTCCTATCCTCTATCCTATCCTATCCTCTATCCAATACTATCCTCTATCTTATCCCATCCTCTATCTTATCCCATCCTCTATCCCATCCTATCCTCCATCCTATCCTATCCTCTAACCTATACAATCCTCTATCCTATCCTCTCCTCTACCGTATCCTACTATCTATCCTATCCTATCCTCTATAATATCCTATCCTCTGTCCTATCCTGTCCTCTATCTTATCATATCCTCTATCCGATCCTATCCTCCATCCTATACTAGCCTCTATCCTATCCTATCCTCTATCCTATCCTATCCTCTGTCCTATCCCATCCTCTATCGTAACCTATCCTCTATCCTATCCTATCCTCTGTCCTATCCCATCCTCTATCGTAACCTATCCTCTATCCTATCCTATTCCTCTATCCTATGCTATCCTCTATCCTTTCCAATCCTCTGTCTCATGCTATCCTCTATGCAAGTCTATCCTGTATCCTATACTACCCTCTATCCAATCCTATCCCCTATCCTTTCCTATCCTCTATCATATCCTATCCTATATCCTATCCTATCCTCTATCTTATCCTATCCTCTTTCCCATCCTATCGACCATCCTATCTTATCCTCTATCCTATCCTATCTTCTATCTTATCATATCCTCTATCCCATCCTATCCTGCAACCTATCCTATCCTCTATCCTATCCTATCCTATATCCAATTCTATCCTCTATCCTATCCTGACCTCTATCCTATCCTATACTATATCCTATACTATCCTCTATCCTATCCTCTATCCTATCCAATCCCCTATCCTACCCTCTATCCTATCCTATCCTTTATCCTAGCCAAGCCGCTATCCTATCCTTATCCTATCCTATCCTCAATCCTATCCTATCCTCTACCCTATCCTATACTCTATCCTATCCTATCCTCTATCCTATACCATCCTCTATCCTATCCTATCGTCTATCCTATCGTATCCTCTATCCTATCCCATCCTCTATCCTATCCTATCCTCTACCCTATCCTATACTCTATCCTATACTATCCGGTATCCTATCCTATCCTCTATTACATAATATCCACTATCCTATCCAATCCTCTATCCTATCCTCTATACTATCCTATCCTCAATCCTATCCTATTCCCTATCCTATCATATCCTGTATCCTATCCTATCCTCTATCCTATCCAATAATCTATCCTATTCTATCGTTTATCCTATCCTATCCTGAATCCTATCCTATCCTCTACCCTATCCTATCCTCTATCCTATACCATCTTCTATCCTATCCTATCGTCTATCCTATAATATCCTCTATCCTATCCAATCTTCTATCCTATCCTATCATCAATCCTATCCTATCCCCTATCCTATCCTATTCCTCAATCCTACCCTATCCTCTACCATATCCTATCCTCTATCCTATCCTATCCTCTATCCAATCCTATCCTCTATCGTATCCTACAATCTATCCTATCCTATCATCTATCATATCGTATCCTCTATCCAATCCTATCCTCTATCTTATCGTATCCTCTATCCCATCCTATCCTCCATCCTATCTTATCCTCTATCGTATCCTACCATCCATCCTATCCTATCATCTATCATATCGTATCCTCTGTCCAATCCTATCCTCTATCGTATCGTATCCTCTATCCCATCCTATCCTCCTTCCCATCTTATCCTCCAACCTATACTATCCTCTATCCTATCCTCTATCCTATCCTCTATCCTATCCTATCCTCTATCCTATCCTGTCCGCTATCGTATCCTATCCTCTATCCTATTCTACCCTCTATCCAAGCCTATCCTATATCCTATCCTATCCTCTATCCAATCCTATCCTCTGTCTCATCCTATCCTCTATGCAATCGTATCCTGTGTCTAATTCTACCCTCTATCCAATCCTATCCTCTATCCTTTCCTATCCTCTATCCTATCCTATCCTCTATCCAATACTATCCTCTATCTTATCCCATCCTCTATCTTATCCCATCCTCTATCCCATCCTATCCTCCATCCTATCCTATCCTCTAACCTATACAATCCTCTATCGTATCCTCTCCTCTACCGTATCCTACTATCTATCCTATCCTATCCTCTATAATATCCTATCCTCTGTCCTATCCTGTCCTCTATCTTATCATATCCTCTATCCGATCCTATCCTCCATCCTATACTAGCCTCTATCCTATCCTATCCTCTATCCTATCCTATCCTCTGTCCTATCCCATCCTCTATCGTAACCTATCCTCTATCCTATCCTATCCTCTGTCCTATCCCATCCTCTATCGTAACCTATCCTCTATCCTATCCTATTCCTCTATCCTATGCTATCCTCTATCCTTTCCAATCCTCTGTCTCATGCTATCCTCTATGCAAGTCTATCCTGTATCCTATACTACCCTCTATCCAATCCTATCCCCTATCCTTTCCTATCCTCTATCATATCCTATCCTCTATCCTATCCTATCCTCTATCTTATCCTATCCTCTTTCCCATCCTATCGACCATCCTATCTTATCCTCTATCCTATCCTATCTTCTATCTTATCATATCCTCTATCCCATCCTATCCTGCAACCTATCCTATCCTCTATCCTATCCTATCCTATATCCAATTCTATCCTCTATCCTATCCTGACCTCTATCCTATCCTATACTATATCCTATACTATCCTCTATCCTATCCTCTATCCTATCCAATCCCCTATCCTACCCTCTATCCTATCCTATCCTTTATCCTAGCCAAGCCGCTATCCTATCCTTATCCTATCCTATCCTCAATCCTATCCTATCCTCTACCCTATCCTATACTCTATCCTATCCTATCCTCTATCCTATACCATCCTCTATCCTATCCTATCGTCTATCCTATCGTATCCTCTATCCTATCCCATCCTCTATCCTATCCTATCCTCTACCCTATCCTATACTCTATCCTATACTATCCGGTATCCTATCCTATCCTCTATTACATAATATCCACTATCCTATCCAATCCTCTATCCTATCCTCTATACTATCCTATCCTCAATCCTATCCTATTCCCTATCCTATCATATCCTGTATCCTATCCTATCCTCTATCCTATCCAATAATCTATCCTATTCTATCGTTTATCCTATCCTATCCTCTAACCTATCCTATCCTCTATCCTATCCTATCCTGGGTCCTAGCGTATCCTCTATCCTATCCTATCCTCTATCCTATCCTATCTTCTATCTTATCATATCCTCTATCCCATCCTATCTTCCATCCTATCCTATCCTCTATCCTATAGTATCCTCTATCCTATAGTATCCTCTATCCTATCCTATTGTTTATGCCCGTGGTTGATCCTTGGGTGATCTTTCGGACCTGTGATGTTTTTGCACTGCGAGGTGCCCGCTAATTAACTACTGCTAGTTCGAAGGACCACCTTCCAATGGTCGGAAGGAAAATAAATGAATCGAATGCGAGAATGTATTAAACCAACTATAATTCAACTAATGATGCGAGAAAGCTGCTGGAAGGAGCCAAATCCCGTCGAGGCTACAAACTAGATAACTAAGGAACTATACTGCGCTAGTTGGACTTCCAGAGCGATCTGCTTGGGAGAACGCGCGTCACCAGAAATCTCACCTCCGTTCTCCCCACCATTCTAGCTTTTTAACCCTGCTTCGGGGATTTGGTGGGAGGATCTAGGGGCTGGGTGCTTGAAGCAGGCCCAGGGCGCGCCAAGGCCACACACGCTTGGCGACCGAACCCTGGGTTTTTCCAAACATCTGCAAACTATACAAACTGCAATTTCAAGCAATCGGATGCGCTGAGCCTAAGGGGCGAACGGTTTCTAGTGTTTTATGACAAGGGATGCATTGACGGGACCCAGGCACGGACGGTAACGTTATTATCTAAGTGGCGATGACAGGCCCATCGCCGTAGCCAAACTACGAAAAGTCACGTACCGGGTCCGCTGGCAAATGTCAAGGCCCCTGCCATAAAACCGTCGCCCAACGCGAGCCCCTACATACCGCCCACCTTGAACTAATCGAGTTCAACTAAATAATACCGAAAATACCTAATAAAATTACCCAACAGAAATATGCAGAAATATATACATGAATATACAGACTTAGACCATAATAGCTAAGTTATGCGTATGACTAGATTTAACAGTGGAAAGATATGCTAAGGGGAACAAACTACTAAAACAAAGAAGGCTAAAACTATATGATACAAAACACTTAAACAACTACTAAACGGAAGTATCCTCAGCACTTGGTAACAAACAAATCTTGGTGGTGGGCCTTTTGAGGGTTCCGGTGGCGGTACGGATGGAAACCACGCGGACAATTCCATCTTGGCCAGGATGTACCTCTAGGATGCGCGCCAAGGCCCACTTCATGGGTGGCAGGTTGTCCTCCTTGATGAGGACCATTGCTCCGATCGTTGGAGCGTCAGGCGATCCAAGCCTCCATTTCTGGCGCTGTTGTAGGGCATGGAGGTAATCCCGCTGCCACCGCTTCCAAAAATGCTGCGAGAGTTGCTGCATCAACTGAAATCTGTTAAGACGATTTTCCGGTATATGGCCAAGGTCGGCCTGTGGAATGGCTGTCAACGCCTCTCCCACGAGGAAGTGGCCGGGCGTGAGAGGATTTAGATCGGCTGGATCGGAAGACAAAGGATGTAGTGGTCGGGAGTTGAGGCATGCTTCAATTTGTATTAGGATCGTATACAATTCCTCAAATGTAAGCTTCTGCTCACCTATGACGCGCTTCATATGCGTCTTTACTGATCTGACGCATCGCTCCCACAGTCCTCCAAAGTGTGGAGCACGTGGGGGAATGAGGCGCCATTCTATGTGTTGTTGAGCCAATTCTTCCGTAAGCCTATCGTTGTGCGAGCGTGAGGATAGCAGAATGCCGAGTTCCCGCAATTCATTACGCGCGCCAACAAAATTTGTGCCATTGTCGGAGTAGATGGCACGGCATTTACCACGGCGCAAAACGAACCGGTGGAAGCAATTCAAGAAAGCGTCGGTCGACAGATCTACAGCTAATTCAATGTGAACCGCCTTGGTCACCAGGCACACGAACAAACAAATGTAGGCCTTCCTGACCGTACGGGCGCGTCCGCGATCGACTAGAAGAAAGGGACCGGCGTAGTCTACTCCGCAGGTAGCAAAGGCGCGTGCCGGGGTGACGCGGTCGGCAGGTAAATTGCCCATTTGCGGCTGTGAACAATGAGGGTTTGATTTGAAACATTTTATGCAGCTCCTCAGGACCTTTCTAGTAACACGCCTACCGGAGATCAACCAATACTGTGAATGCAGGGACGCGAGGGTTTGTTGGCACCCGGCGTGCAACAAACGCAGGTGCTCGCGTCTTACTAATAAACCTGCCAATGCACCTGAGCTTGGAATTATGATCGGGTGCTTCTGAGAGTAGTCTAAGGGGGCGTTCTGGAGACGTCCGCCCACCCTAAGGATTCCGTGTTCATCAAGAAAGGGCCGCAGCGACAACAATGGACTATTTTTGTGCGGGGATCGTTCCGACTTCAATTCATGTATGTCCGTGCCGAAAGCGTGATTCTGCGTGGTTTTGATGACTACGCGTTCAGCCGACTCAAGCTCAGCCACGCACAAGGGGCGCACTTGCATTTCCGCAGAATCCACGTTTGTTCGTTTAATTCGAGCGTTGCCAATAAATCTAAGTATATAAGCTATGACTCGAATTAACTTGTTGTAATTAGAATACCGTGTGACTAAAGTCATCACTAGGGGATCGGGATTGACCGAGGAGGCTAATTGTACAATCCGTATCGGGCGTTCTTCCGGTACTTCAATTGCAGTCGACTTATGGTGAGGCCACTCCACGTCGTCGGCGGCTAGCCAACTTGGACCGTACCACCACAAGTCGCTACCCTTGAGGACCGACAGTGCCGTACCCCGAGATAGGAGATCTGCCGGGTTGTCAGCTGATGCTACGTGCGACCAACTGCTAACTGCCGTTAGTGTTTGGACTTCGGCGGCTCGGTTTGCGACGAAAGTTTTCCATCTACTCGGCCTATCCCTGATCCAAGCTAAGCCACCTGACTGTCGGTCCAACAATGTTCGCGAGCTGGCTGAGTATGCAACGATTCCCGTACCTTTGTCAATAATTGGGCCAACAAAACTGCACCGCACAGTTCTAGTCGCGGTAAACTAATCGTTTTCAAAGGGGCCACCCGTGACTTGGCACACAATAGCCGCGCGACCCACGATCCCCCTTCGGCTCTCGAACGCAGGTATACGGCAGCTCCATATGCCCGTTCTGAGGCATCCGAGAAACCGTGCAACTCTATGTCTCGTTGAGATGATAGCACTCGCCGAGGGACGCGTACGGAGGATAGCTCAGCCAGCTCAATTCTATATGACAGCCATTGGGAGTAAAGATCTTGGGGCAGACTTTCATCCCACCCTACTTTATTTAGCCACAAACCCTGCATGAAAAGCTTGGCCTTGACCGTTATTGGACCGATAAGTCCCAACGGGTCGAAGATTTGAGCCACTTCCGACAGCACTTGACGTTTCGTTACCCGAAGAGTGTGTGTGTTGCTACCCGTGTAGCCTAGTTCGTCGTTGGACGCGTACCACAATAAGCCCAACGTTTTGGTCTCTCTATCAAGCGCCTTAAATTCTAAACGCTGTGTATCACCGCTATCGTGACTGATTACTTTTGGGTCATTGCTCGCCCACTTCCTCAACGGAAAGCCAGCTTGCGCTAAAACCCGCGTTAGAGAATCCCGCAGTTCGGCGGCTTCCTTGACGGTCTCACAGCCCGTCAGCAGGTCATCGACATAAAAATCCTTCAGGATTTTTTCGCTGGCAGAAGGATGCGATTGCGAGCAGTCCTTGCCTACCTGCTGCAAGGCGCGTGTGGCTAGATATGAAGCGGAGGCAGTGCCGTAGGTCACTGTATTGAGGGAGTATGCACGTATACTCTCGTCCTCACTAAAACGCCAAAGAATCTGTTGATATTTACGGTCTTCTGGTCGTACTAAGACTTGACGGTACATTTTTGCGATATCTGCCGAAAGTACTATTCTATGCTCTCTAAATCTAATTAATATGCTGAACAACTCGTCCTGTACCGGTCGTCCTATGAGTTGCGCGCCATTCAAGGAGATTCCCGTGGAGGTTTTCGCAGAACCATCAAAGACAACACGAAGTTTGGTAGTCGTACTACTCTCCTTCATCACAGCATGATGTGGCAAATAGTAACTGTTTCCGACTCCACTTACATTTTCAACGTCTGATCTGCTCATGTGCCCTAGTTCGATGTACTCACGAAGGAACTCTCTGTATTGCTTGCCGAAGTCGGGATTTCTTCTAAATTTCCTTTCTATATTAAGGAGTCGTTTCTCCGCTTGCGACCACGATTCGCCTAATTCTACTATTCTATCGTTAAATGGGAGAGCGACTATAAACCGTCCCTGTTGATCGCGGGTAGTATTGTGTTGGAAATGATCCTCACACGGGTCGCTATTTTTGATCGCACCGGGGTTGCCTATTTCCTCCACCTCCCAAAATCGCGCGATCGATTTTTCCAATTGATCGTTTGTTACCGCGTGGTAAGCACGAACTCGACTGTTCTGAGGTGTTGACCTTGGCCACTGCAAACTACCGCCTAAAACCCATCCGAGCCGTGTCTTTTGCCACACTAAATTACCCAGGCCGGTCTTTACCTGGCCAACACACAATAAATCCCAGAAGAGACCGGCACCTATCAATAGATCGACGCGGCCTGACTGGGAAAACTCGGGATCTGCCGGAAAGATTCCCGATGGTATCGGCACCTTGACACGACTCAGAGGGATGTTCGGCATCTCTTCGGTGATGCTGTCTATCACCAAGCACGATAGATTAGCATGGAAGTTGCCCGAACTCGACGCTATTTCAAATGATGTTCTCGACTTGATCGGGTGCTGCGCTCGCCCCAAACCGCCGACCATTGTCTCGACGGACCGGCGAGGCAGTGCAACGCGCTCACAAAATGCCCGGCTGATGAAGTTGGCTTGTGAGCCCACGTCCAACAAAGCGCGGCATTTATGGCGTTGCCCTTGTTTGTCTAGTACAAAAACTACCGCGGTCGACAACACCGTGTAATCCGAAGGCGCGCTAGCCGATTTTGCGACGAATGATTGTGTCACATGGGAGGTGGAGGAAACCGCGTTGTCTGATACCAAGTTTGGTTCCTCGGTGGAGACATGCTCCCTATGCAACAGGGTGTGGTGCTTTGTGCCACACTTCCTACAATTACCGCGAGTACATGATCCGACACCATGTCCTAAACCTAAACAATTGAAACATGCCCGAGACCGTTTAACCGCGGCGTGCCTTTCCGGAAAGGACATGGCCAGAAACTTGGGGCAATTTTGCAGCGTGTGCTCAGTGTCACATAGCAGACATTGCTTTGGTCTGCTAGCGACATGAGATGCTGCCACGTAGGATTTTTGTCTGTTCTCGCGTGGCTTACTAATTATGTTGCGCTCGACCAAAACGTTGCTGCCTACTGGGCGGGTGGTTTCCTTTCGCGCGAGATGTTGTGATCGCTGTTCTAAGAATCGCGATAATTCCTTGAACGGAGGAATGTCGCGCGATTCCATCGCGCGTTTCTCCTACTCATCGCAAGACACGTTGTCTAACTTTCGGGTTACGCAGGCGCTGACGAAGGCTTCCAATACCTTCTCGGGTTTTAATAATTTATTGAGAGCGCTCAAATTATTTACCGCCGTATCTACTAGTTGGCCAAGTGCCTTGCCACTTGGTTTCCTAATGGGTTCTATGTCTAGAAGAGAATTTATGTGGTGCGCGATTAGACCCTTCGGATCATCGTATCGCTCCCTTAATCGAGACCACGCTAATTTATAATTCGCGGAGGAAATACTAAAGGATTCTATCGTTCTCGCTGCTGACCCTGACAATGCTGAGACCAAATAGTTAAACCTATCTATGTCGTTCAACCCCTCAGCATCGTGAACTAATGAACAGAATGTGTCCCGAAACCGAATCCATTGACTAAAATCGCCGTCGAAAGTAGTCAATTTCAAAACCGGTAGGCGTGATGAGGGGTGTGAAGCGGAAGGTGTCGGTGTATCACTATTTATAATGGAGGAACTAGGACCTGCTTCACCGCGAGCTTGTATCAAACGATTTTCTGCCTTTGAAATGGCTCTAAAATACGCATCTTCGAATTTCTCGCGCTCTGCTAACTGCGGCTCCTGGTCGGGAGTAGTTACGACGGCCGCTTCTATTCGCGATTGCACCGCATCGAACTTTTCATAAATATTTTCATTGGCCCGAACGCGCTTCTCGAAGGCAACTACATCCGCGGACACGTCGGCTGACTCAACGAATTTCCGGAAGATTGTCAATTTTGCCTTTATGGCTCCGCGTTCATTTACTAATGATTTGAGGGAATCCATTCTGTACACGATCAAAAAACAAACTAAAACAAAGAGGAATGGACTCACGAATTAGACAGGAGTGGATCAACGTTGACAACCAGCCTCAGTGGATCCTTCCAGTGGATGCTCGTCGATGTCCTGGCAGCCACGATGCGTCCAGGGTGTATCACCGGCGATGCCTTCTCACTGCTGCAGGAACAATGGCGACTGCCGCCGAAACGTGATCCTCGGAGATCCAATATGCTGCAGTCCGAATGTCGTATGGTACGACGATGACTTCCAGCACCTCCGTCGCTGTCCTGGTCCAAGCCGATGGTTTCTACGTCCCTCGAAGCTGCACACTGGTTGCTTCTATCACGTCCAGGGGGGTGGTGAACGTGCAGTCACACACTGGCGCCTCACTGGATGTACAACTCAGAATGGAGGCCTTCGAAAGGGTTGGTAGACTGAAGCTGCTTCAAGATTCCTTGTCGTCGAAATCCTGAAGGACCAAACGTTTCTGCCCTCGAAGCTGCACACCGCTTGCCGCTATCACGTCCAGGGGGGTGGTGATTGTAGTCGTCACACACTGGCGCCTCACTGGATGTAAGTCGGTGGCCAAGGCTTCCAAAGACGCAGGTTCCTTGCTGATGTGGTGTTTCCAAGTATATCGATCCGGCTCGTAGGACCAAATGTTTATGCCCGTGGTTGATCCTTGGGTGATCTTTCGGACCTGTGATGTTTTTGCACTGCGAGGTGCCCGCTAATTAACTACTGCTAGTTCGAAGGACCACCTTCCAATGGTCGGAAGGAAAATAAATGAATCGAAAGCGAGAATGTATTAAACCAACTATAATTCAACTAATGATGCGAGAAAGCTGCTGGAAGGAGCCAAATCCCGTCGAGGCTACAAACTAGATAACTAAGGAACTATACTGCGCTAGTTGGACTTCCAGAGCGATCTGCTTGGGAGAACGCGCGTCACCAGAAATCTCACCTCCGTTCTCCCCACCATTCTAGCTTTTTAACCCTGCTTCGGGGATTTGGTGGGAGGATCTAGGGGCTGGGTGCTTGAAGCAGGCCCAGGGCGCGCCAAGGCCACACACGCTTGGCGACCGAACCCTGGGTTTTTCCAAACATCTGCAAACTATACAAACTGCAATTTCAAGCACCCGGATGCGCTGAGCCTAAGGGGCGAACAGTTTCGAGTGTTTTATGACAAGGGATGCATTGACGGGACCCAGGCACGGACGGTAACGTTATTATCTAAGTGGCGATGACAGGCCCATCGCCGTAGCCAAACTACGAAAAGTCACGTACCGGGTCCGCTGGCAAATGTCAAGGCCCCTGCCATAAAACCGTCGCCCAACGCGAGCCCCTACACCTATCCTCTACCGTATCCTACCATCTATCCTATCCTATCTTCTATCATATTCTATCCTCTATCCTGTCCTATCCTCTATCTTATCTTATCCTCTATCCAATCCTAAGCTCCATCCAATCTTATCCTCTATCGTATCCTATCCTCTATCCAATCCTATCCTCTATCATATCCTATCCTCAATCCTATCCTATCCTGTATCTTATCGTATCCTCTATCCCATCCTGTCCTCCAACCCATCTTATCCTCCATCGTATACTATCCTCTATCCTATCCTATCCTCTATCCCATCCTGTCCTCTATCCTATCCCATCCTCTATCCTATCCTATCCTCAATCCTATCCCATACTCTATCCTATCCTACCCTCTGTCCTATCCTATCCTCTATCCTATCCTATCCTCTATCCTATCCTGTCCTCTACCCTATCCTATACTCTATCCTATACTATCCGGTATCCTATCCTATCCTCTATTATATAATATCCTCTATCCTATCCAATCCTCTATCCTATACTCTATACTATACTATCCTCAATCCTATCCTATTTCCTATCCTATCCTATCCACTATCCTATCCTATCCTCTATCCTTTCCAATAATCTATCCTATCCTATCCTCTATCCTATCCTATCCTCTACCCTATCCTATCCTCTATCCTATCCTATCCTCTATCCTATCGTATCCTCTATCCTATCCCTTCCTGTATCCTATCCTATCGTCTATCCTATAATATCCTCTATCCTATTCTATCCTCTATCCTATCCTATCCTCTAGCCTATCCTATCATTTATCCTATCCTATCCTCTATCGCATCCTGCCATATATCCGATACTATTCTCTATCCTATCCTATCCGCTGTGCAATCCTATCCTCTATCCTATTCTAGTCTCCATCCTATCCTATCGTCTATCCTTTCCTATCCTCTATACTCTCCTCTATCGTATCCTATCCTCTATCGTATCCTACCATCTATCCTATCCTATCCTCTATCCTATCCTATCCTCTATCTCATTCTATCCTCTATTCCATCCTATCCTCTATTCCATCCTATCCTCCATCCTATCCTATCCTCTATCCTATCCTATCCTCTATCCAATCCTATCCTCTACTGTATCCTATCCTTTATCCTCTCCTATCCTCTATCCTATTCTATCCTCTATCGTATCCTATCCTCTATCGTATCCTACCATCTATGCTATCCTATCATCTATCTTATCCTATCCTCTATCAAATCCTATCCAATAATCTATCCTATTCTATCCTCTATCCTATCCTATCCACTAACCTATCTTATCCTCTATCCTATCCTATCCTGTATCCTATCGTATCCTCTATTCTATCCAATCCTCTATCCTATCCTATCCTCTATCCAATCCTATTTTACACTCTATCCTATCCAATCCTTTATCCTATCCAATCCTCTATTCTATCCTATATCCTATTCTCTATCCAATCCCCTCCTCGATCGTATCCTATCCTCTATCCTATCCTATCCCCTGCCCTACCTACCCTCTGTCCTTTCCTATCCTCTATCTTATCATATCCTCTATCCCATCCTATCCTCCATCCTATCCTATCCTCTATCCTATCCTATCCTCTATCCTATCCCATCCTCTATCCTATCCTATCCTCAATTCTATCCCATACCGTATTATATCCTACCTTCTGTCCGATCCTATCCTCTATCCTACCCTATCCTCTATCCCATCCTGTCCTCTATCCTATCCCCTCCTCTATCCTATCCTATCCTCAATCCTATCCCATACTCTATCCTATCCTACCCTCTGTCCTACCCTATCCTCTATCCTATCCTATCCTCTATCCTATCCTGTCCTCTACCCTATCCTATCCTCTGTCCTATCCTATCCTCTATCCTATCCTATCCTCTATCCTATGCTGTCCTCTATCCTATCAAAACCCCTATCCTATGCTCTATCCTATCCTATCCTGTATCCTATCCAATCCCCCATCCTTTCCTCTATCCTATCCTCTATCCTATCCTATCCTCTATCCTATCCCATCCTCTATCCTATCCTATCCTCAATCCTATCCCATACTCTATCCTATCCTATCCTCAATCCTATCCTATCCTCTATCCTATCCTGTCCTCTACCCTATCCTATCCTCTGTCCTATCCTATCCTCTATCCTATCCTATCCTCTACCCTATACTATCCTCTATCCTATCCTATCCTCTATCCTATCGTATCCTCTATCCTTTCCCATCTTCTATCCTATCCTATCGTCTATCCTATAATATCCTCTATCCTATACTATCCTCTATCCTATCCTATCATCTATTATATAATATCCTCTATCCAGTGCAATCCCCTATCCTATCCTCTATCCTATCCTATCCTGTATCCTATCCAATCCCCTATCCTATACTCTATCCTATCCTATCCTCTATCCTATCGTATACTCTATCCTATCGTATCCTGTATCCTATCCCATCCTCTATCCTATCCTCTAGCCTATCCTATCCTCTATCCTACGATATCCTCTATCCTATCCTATCCTCTATCCTATCCAATCCTCTATCCTATCCTATATCCTATTCTCTATCCAACACCCTCCTCTATCCTATCCTATCCCCTGTCCTATCCTACCCTCTGTCCTATCCTATCCTCTATCTTATCATATCCTCTATCCCATCCTATCCTCCATCCTATCCTGTCCTCTATCGTATCCTACCATCTATCATATCCTCTATCATATCCTATCCTCTATCCTATCCCATCCTCTTTCCTATACTATCCGGTATCCTATCCTATCCTCTATTATATAATATCCTCTATCCTATCCAATCCTCTATCCTATCCTCTATCCTATCCTATCAACAATCCTATCCTATTCCCTATCCTATCCTATCCTCTATCCTATCCTATCCTGTATCCTATCCAATAATCTACTATATCCTATCCTCTATCCTATCCTATCCTCTACCCTATCCTATCCTCTATCCTATCCTATCCTCTATCCTATCGTATCCTCTATCCTATCCCATCCTCTATCCTATCCTATCGTCTATCCTATAATATCCTCTATCCTATTCTATCCTCTATCCTATCCTATCCTCTAGCCTATCCTATCATTTATCCTATCCTATCCTCTATCTCATCCTATCCTCTATTCCATCCTATCCTCTATTCCATCCTATCCTCCATCCTATCCTATCCTCTATCCTATACCACCCTCTATCCAATCCTACCCTCTATATAATCCTATCCTCTATCCTATCCGGACCTCTATCCTATCCTATACTATATCCTATACTATCCTCTCTCCTATCCTTTATCCTATCCAATCCCCTATCCTATCCTCTATCCTATCCTATCCTGTATTCTACCCAAGCCGCTATCCTATCCTCTATCCTATCCTATCCTCAATCGTATCCTATCCTCTACCCTATCCTATACTCTATCCTATCGTATCCTCTATCCTATCCCATCCTCTATCCTATCCTATCCTCTAGCCTATCCTATCCTCTATCCTACGATATCCTCTATCCTATCCTCTATCCTATCCTCTATCCTATCCTATCTTCTATTATATAATATCCTCTATCCCATCCTATCCTCTATCCTATCCTATCCTCTATCCTATCCTATCCTCTATCCTATCCTATCCTCTGTCCTATCCTACCCTCTGTCCTATCCTATCCTATATCCTATCCTATCCTCTATCCTATCCCATCCTCTATCGTATCCTATCCTCTATCCTATCCTATTCCTCTATCCTATTCTTTCCTCTATCCTATCCAATCCTCTGTCTCATGCTATCCTCTATGCAATCCGATCCTGTATCCTATACTACCCTCTATCCAATCCTATCCTCTATCCTTTCCTATCCTCTATCATATCCTATCATCTATCGTATCCTATCATCTATCTTATCCTATCCTCTATCCCACCCTATCCTCCATCCTATCCTATCCTCTACCCTATCCTATCCTCTATCCTATCCTATCCTCTATCCTATAGTATCCTCTATCCCATTGTATCCTCTATCCTATACCATCCTCTATCCTATCCTATCGTCTATCCTATAATATCCTCTATCCTATCCTATCGTCTATCCTATCCTATCCTCTATCCTATAATATCGTCTATCCTATAGTAACCTCTATCCAATCCCATCCTCTATCCTATCCTATCGTCTATCCTATAATATCCTCTATCCTATCCTATCCTATATCCTATTAAATCCTCTATCCTATCCTGTACTCTATCCTATCCTATCCTCTGTCCTATCCTATCCTCTACCCTATCCTATCCACTATCCCCTCCTATCCTCTATCCTATCCTATCCTCTATCCTATCCTATCCTCTATCCAATACTATACTCTATCCTATCCTATTCCTCTATCCTATCCTATACTCTATCGTATCCTATCCTTTATCCTATCCTATCCTCTATCCTATTCTATCCTCTATCGTATCCTATCCTCTATCGTATCCTACCATCTATCCTATCCTATCCTCTATCCCATTCTATCCTCTATCCTATCCTATCCTCTATCCTATCCTATCCTCTATCGTATCCTATCTTCTATCCAATACTATACTCTATCCTATCCTATTCCTCTATCCTATGCTATCCTCTATCCTATCCTATCCTCTATCTTATCCTATCCTCTATCCCATCCTATCCTCCATCCTATCCTTTCCTCTATCGTATCCTCCATCCTATCCTATCCTATCCTCTATCCCATCCTATCCTCTATCCTATAGTATCCTCTATCCTATCCTATCCTCTACCGTATCCTACCATCTATCCTATCCTATCTTCTATCATATCCTATCCTCTCTCCTATCCTATCCTCTATCATATCCTATCCTCTATCCTATCCTATCCTCTATCCGATCCTATCCTCTACCGTATCCTACCATCTATCCTATACTATCCTCTATCATATCGTATCATCTACCGTATGCTACCATCTCTCCTATGCTATCTAATATCATATCCTATCCTCTGTCCTATCGTATCCTCTATCTTATCCTATCGTCTATCCGATCCTATCCTCCACCCTATCCTATCCTCTATCCTATACTATCCTCTATCCTATCCTATCTTCTACCCTATCCTATCCTCTATCCTATCCTATTCCTCTATCCTATGCTATCCTCTATCTATCCTATCCTCTATCCTATCCTATCCTCTTTCCTATCCTATCTTCTATCTTATCATATCCTCCATCCCATCCTATCCTCCATTCTATCCTATCCTCTATCCTATACTATCCTCTATCCTATCCTATCCTCTACCGTATCCTACCATCTATCCTATCCTATCTTCTATCATATCCTATCCTCTGTCCTATCCTATCCTCTATCTTATCATATCCTCTATCCGATCCTATCCTCCATCCTATCCTATCCTCTATCCTAAACTATCCTCTATCCTATCCTATTCAATATCCTATCCTATTATCTATCCTATCCTATCCTGTATCCTATCCAATAATCTATCCTATCCTATCCTCTATCCTATTCTAGTCTCTATCCTATCGTATCGTCTATCCTTTCCTATCCTCTATACTCTCCTCTATCGTATCCTATCCTCTATCGTATCCTACCATCTATCCTATCCTATCCTCTATCCTATCCTATCCTCTATCTCATCCTATCCTCTATTCCATCCTATCCTCTATTCCATCCTATCCTCCATCCTATCCTATCCTCTATCCTATACCACCCTCTATCCAATCCTATCCTCTATCCTATCCTATCCTCTATCCTATCCTATCCACTATCCCATCCTATCCTCTATCCTATTCTATCCTCTATCCAAACCTATCCTCTATCCTATCCTATCCTCTATCCAATCCTATCCTCTATCGTATCCTATCCTCTATCCTATTCTATCCTCAATCGTACCCTATCCTCTATCGTATCCTACCATCTATCCTATCCTATCCTCTATCCCATCCTATCCTCTATCCTATCCTATCCTCTGTCCTATCCCATCCTCTATCGTAACCTATCCTCTATTATATCCTATTCCTCTATCCTATGCTATCCTCTATCCTTTCCAATCCTCTGTCTCATGCTATCCTCTATGCAATCCTATCCTGTATCCTATACTACCCTCTATCCTATCCTATCCTTTATCCTAGCCAAGCCGCTATCCTATCCTTATCCTATCCTAACCTCAATCCTATCCTATCCTCTACCCTATCCTATACTCTATCCTATCCTATCCTCTATCCTATACCATCCTCTATCCTATCCTATCGTCTATCCAATCGTATCCTCTATCCTATCCCATCCTCTATCCTATCCTATCCTCTACCCTATCCTATACTCTATCCTATACTATCCGGTATCCTATCCTATCCTCTATTACATAATATCCACTATCCTATCCAATCCTCTATCCTATCCTCTATACTATCCTATCCTCAATCCTATCCTATTCCCTATCCTATCCTATCCTCTATCCTACCCTATCCTCTATCCTATCCAATAATCTATCCTATTCTATCGTTTATCCTATCCTATCCTCTATCCTATCCCATCCTCTATCCTATCCTTTCGTCTATCCTATAATATCCTCTATCCTATCCTATCCTCTATCCTATAATATCCTGTATTCTATCCAATCCTCTATCCTATCCTATCCTCTATCCTACCCTATCCTCTATCCTATCCAATAATCTATCCTATTCTATCGTTTATCCTATCCTATCCTCTATCCTATCCCATCCTCTATCCTATCCTTTCGTCTATCCTATAATATCCTCTATCCTATCCTATCCTCTATCCTATAATATCCTGTATTCTATCCCATCCTCTATCCTATCCTATCCTCTATCCTATATTATCCTCTATCCTATCCCATCCTCTATCCTATCCTATCCTCTATCCTATCCTATCCTCTATCCTATCCTCTATCCTATCCTATCCTCTATCCTATCCTATCCTCTATCCTATCCTATCCTCTATCCCATCCTATCCTCTATCCTATCCTTATCCTCTATCGTATCCTATCCTCTATCGTATCCTATCCTCTATCCTATCCTATCCTCTATCCTATCCTATCCTCTATCCTATCCTATCCTCTATCCTATCCTATCCTCTATCCTATCCTATCCTCTATCCTATCCTCTATCCTCTATCCTATCCTATCCTCTATCGTATCCTATCCTCTATCCTATTAAATCCTATATCGTATCCTCTATCCTATCCTATCCTCTATCGTATCCTATCCTCTATCCTATCCTATCCTCTATCGTATCCTATCCTCTATCCTATCCTATCCTCTATCCTATCCTATCCTATATCCTATCCTATCCTCTATCCTATATTATCCTCTATCCTATCCCATCCTCTATCCTATCCTATCCTCTATCCTATATTATCCTCTATCCTATCCCATCCTCTATCCTATCCTATCCTCTATCCTATCCTATCCTCTATCCTATCCTTTCCTCTATCCTATCCTATTCTCTATCCTATCCTATCCTCTATCCTATCGTATCCTCTATCGTATCCTATCCTCTATCCTATTAAATCCTATATCGTATCCTCTATCCTATCCTATCCTCTATCCTATCCTATCCTCTATCCTATTAAATCCTATATCGTATCCTCTATCCTATCCTATCCTCTATCCTATCCTATCCTCTATCCTATCCTATCCTCTATCCTATCCTATCCTCTATCCTATCCTATCCTCTATCCTATCCCATCCTCTATCCTATCCTATCCTCTATCCTATCCTATCCTCTATCCTATCCTATCCTCTATCCCATCCTATTCTCTATCCTATCCTATCCTCTATCCTATCCTATCCTCTATCATATCCTATCCTCTATCCTATCCTATCCTGTATCCTATCCTATCCTCTATCCTATCCTATCCTCTATCCTATCCTATCCTGTATCATATCCTATCCTCTATCCTATCCTATCCTCTATCCTATTCTATCCTCTATCCTATCCAATCCTATATCCTATTCTCTATCCTATCCTATCCTCTATCGTATCCTATCCCCTATCCTATCCAATCCTCTATCCTATCCTATCCGCTATCCTATCCAATCCTATATCCTATTCTCTATCCTATCCTATCCTCTATCCTATCCTATCCTCTATCCTATCCTATCCTCTATCCTATCCTATCCTCTATCCTATATTATCCTCTATCCTATCCTATCCTCTATCCTATCCTATCCTCTATCCTATCCTATCCTCTATCCTATCCTATCCTCTATCCTATCCTATCCTCTATCCTATATTATCCTCTATCCTATCCTATCCTCTATCCTATTATATCCTCTATCCTATCCTATCCTCTATCGTATCCTATCCTCCATCCTATCCTATCCTCTATCCTATACTATCCTCTATCCTATCCCATCCTCTATCCTATCCTATCCTCTATCCTATCCTATCCTCTATCCTATCCTATCCTCTATCCTGTCCTTATCCTCTATCGTGTCCTATCCTCTATCCTATCCCATCCTCTATCCTATCCTATCCTCTATCCTATCCTATCCTCTATCCTATCCTATCCTCTATCCTATCCTATCCTCTATCCTATCCTATCCTCTATCCTATTAAATCCTATATCGTATCCTCTATCATATCCTATCCTCTATCCTATCCTATCCTCTATCCTATCCTATTCTCTATCCTATCCTATCCTCTATCCTATCGTATCCTCTATCGTATCCTATCCTCTATCCTATTAAATCCTATATCGTATCCTATCCTCTATCGTATCCTATACTCTATCCTATTAAATCCTATATCGTATCCTCTATCCTATCCTATCCTCTATCGTATCATATCCTCTATCCTATCCTAACCTCTATCGTATCCTATCCTCCATCCTATCCTATCCTCTATCCTATATTATCCTCTATCCTATCCCATCCTCTATCCTATCCCATCCTCTATCCTATGCTATCCTCTATCCTATCCTATCCTCTATCCTATCCTATCCTCTATTCTATTAAATCCTATATCGTATCCTCTATCATATCCTATCCTCTATCCTATCCTATCCTCTATCCTATCCTATTCTCTATCCTATCCTATCCTCTATCCTATCGTATCCTCTATCCTATCCTATCCTTTATCGTATCCTATCCTCTATCCTATTAAATCCTATATCGGATCCTCTATCCTATCCTATCCTCTATCGTATCCTATCCTCTATCCTATCCTATCCTCTATCCTATCCTATTCTCTATCCTATCCTATCCTCTATCCTATCCTATCCTCTATCCTATCCTATCCTCTATCCTCTATTCTATCCTATCCTCTATCCTATCCTATCCTATCCTCTATCCTATCCTATCCTCTATCCTATCCTATCCTCTATCCTATCCTATTCTCTATCCTATCCTATCCTCTATCCTATCCTATCCTCTATCATATCCTATCCTCTATCGTATCCTATTCTCTATCCTATCCTATCCTGTATCCTATCCTATCCTCTATCCTATCCTATCCTGTATCATATCCTATCCTCTATCCTATCCTATCCTCTATCCTATTCTATCCTCTATCCTATCCAATCCTATATCCTATTCTCTATCCTATCCAATCTCCTATCCTATCCTATCCGCTATCCTATCCAATCCTATATCCTATCCTCTATCCTATCCTATCCTGTATCCTATCCTATCCTCTATCCTATCCTATCCTCTATCCTATCCTATCCTCTATCCTATCCTATCCTCAATCCTATCCTATCCTCTATCCTATCCTATCCTCTATCATATCCTATCCTCTATCGTATCCTATCCTCTATCGTATCCTATACTCTATCCTATTAAATCCTATATCGTATCCTCTATCCTATCCTATCCTCTATCGTATCATATCCTCTATCCTATCCTAACCTCTATCGTATCCTATCCTCCATCCTATCCTATCCTCTATCCTATATTATCCTCTATCCTATCCCATCCTCTATCCTATCCCATCCTCTATCCTATCCTATCCTCTATCCTATCCTATCCTCTATCCTATTCTATCCTCTATCCTATTAAATCCTATATCGTATCCTCTATCATATCCTATCCTCTATCCTATCCTATCCTCTATCCTATCCTATTCTCTATCCTATCCTATCCTCTATCCTATCGTATCCTCTATCGTATCCTATCCTCTATCCTATTAAATCCTATATCGTATCCTCTATCCTATCCTATCCTCTATCCTATCCTATCCTCTATCCTATCCTATCCTCTATCCTATCCTATCCTCTATCCTATCCTATCCTCTATCCTTTCCTATCCTCTATCCTATCCCATCCTCCATCCTATCCTATCCTCTATCCTATCCTATCCTCTATCCTATCCTATCCTCTATCCCATCCTATTCTCTATCCTATCCTATCCTCTATCCTATCCTATCCTCTATCATATCCTATCCTCTATCCTATCCTATCCTGTATCCTATCCTATCCTCTATCCCATCCTATCCTCTATCCTATCCTATCCTGTATCATATCCTATCCTCTATCCTATCCTATCCTCTATCCTATTCTATCCTCTATCCTATCCAATCCTATATCCTATTCTCTATCCTATCCTATCCTCTATCGTATCCTATCCCCTATCCTATCCAATCCTCTATCCTATCCTATCCGCTATCCTATCCAATCCTATATCCTATTCTCTATCCTATCCTATCCTCTATCCTATCCTATCCTTTATAGTATCCTATCCTCTATCCTATTAAATCCTATATCGGATCCTCTATCCTATCCTATCCTCTATCGTATCCTATCCTCTATCCTATCCTATCCTCTATCCTATCCTATCCTCTATCCTATCCTTTTCTCTATCCTATCCTATCCTCTATCCTATCCTATCCTCTATCCTATCCTATTCTCTATCCTATCCTATCCTCTATCGTATCCTGTCCTCTATCCTATTAAATCCTATATCGTATCCTCTATCCTATCCTATCCTCTGTCGTATCATATCCTCTATCCTATCCTATCCTCTATCCTATCCTATCCTCTATCCTATCCTATCCTCTATCCTATCCTATCCTCTATCCTATCCTATCCTCTATCCTATCCTATACTCTATCCTATCCTATCCTCTATCCTATCCTATGCTCTATCCTATCCTATCCTCTATCCTATATTATCCTCTATCCTATCCCATCCTCTATCCTATCCTATCCTTTATCCTATCCTATCCTCTATCCTATCCTATCCTCTATCATATCCTATCCTCTATCCTATCCTATCCTGTATCCTATCCTATCCTCTATCCTATCCTATCCTCTATCCTATCCTATCCTGTATCATATCCTATCCTCTATCCTATCCTATCCTCTATCCTATCCTATCCTCTATCCTATCCTATCCTCTATCCTATCCTATCCTCTATCCTATAATATCCTCTATCCTATCCTATCCTCTATCCTATAATATCCTCTATCCTATATTATCCTCTATCCTATCCCATCCTCTATCCTATCCTATCCTCTATCCTATCCTATCCTCTATCCTATACTTTCCTCTATCCTATCCTATTCTCTATCCTATCCTATCCTCTATCCTATCCTATTCTCTATCCTATCCAATCCTATATCCTATTCTCTATCCTATCCTATCCTCTATCCTATCCTATCCTTTATCGTATCCTATCCTCTATCCTATTAAATCCTATATCGGATCCTCTATCCTATCCTCTATCCTATCCTATCCTCTATCCTATATTATCCTCTATCCTATCCTATCCTCTATCCTATCCTATCCTCTATCCTATCCTATCCTCTATCCTATCCTATCCTCTATCCTATCCTATCCTCTATCCTATCCTATCCTCTATCCTATCCTATTCTCTATCCTATCCTATCCTCTATCCTATCGTATCCTCTATCGTATCCTATCCTCTATCCTATTAAATCCTATATCGTATCCTCTATCCTATCCTATCCTCTATCCTATCCTATCCTCTATCCTATCCTATCCTCTATCCTATCCTATCCTCTATCCTATCCTATCCTCTATCCTATCCTATCCTCTATCCTATCCCATCCTCCATCCTATCCTATCCTCTATCCTATCCTATCCTCCATTCTATCCTATCCTCTATCCCATCCTATTCTCTATCCTATCCTATCCTCTATCCTATCCTATCCTCTATCATATCCTATCCTCTATCCTATCCTATCCTGTATCCTATCCTATCCTCTATCCCATCCTATCCTCTATCCTATCCTTTCCTGTATCATATCCTATCCTCTATCCTATCCTATCCTCTATCCTATTCTATCCTCTATCCTATCCAATCCTATATCCTATTCTCTATCCTATCCTATCCTCTATCGTATCCTATCCCCTATCCTATCCAATCCTCTAACCTATCCTATCCGCTATCCTATCCAATCCTATATCCTATTCTCTATCCTATCCTATCCTCTATCCTATCCTATCCTTTATAGTATCCTATCCTCTATCCTATTAAATCCTATATCGGATCCTCTATCCTATCCTATCCTCTATCGTATCCTATCCTCTATCCTATCCTATCCTCTATCCTATCCAATCCTCTATCCTATCCTATCCGCTATCCTATCCAATCCTATATCCTATTCTCTATTCTATCCTATCCTCTATCCTATCCTATCCTTTATAGTATCCTATCCTCTATCCTATTAAATCCTATATCGGATCCTCTATCCTATCCTATCCTCTATCGTATCCTATCCTCTATCCTATCCTATCCTCTATCCTATCCTATCCTCTATCCTATCCTTTTCTCTATCCTATCCTATCCTCTATCCTATCCTATCCTCTATCCTATCCTATTCTCTATCCTATCCTATCCTCTATCGTATCCTGTCCTCTATCCTATTAAATCCTATATCGTATCCTCTATCCTATCCTATCCTCTGTCGTATCATATCCTCTATCCTATCCTATCCTCTATCCTATCCTATCCTCTATCTTATCCTATCCTCTATCCTATCCTATCCTCTATCCTATCCTATCCTCTATCCTATCCTATACTCTATCCTATCCTATCCTCTATCCTATCCTATGCTCTATCCTATCCTATCCTCTATCCTATATTATCATCTATCCTATCCCATCCTCTATCCTATCCTATCCTTTATCCTATCCTATCCTCTATCCTATCCTATCCTCTATCATATCCTATCCTCTATCCTATCCTATCCTGTATCCTATCCTATCCTCTATCCTATCCTATCCTCTATCCTATCCTATCCTGTATCATATCCTATCCTCTATCCTATCCTATCCTCTATCCTATCCTATCCTCTATCCTATCCTATCCTCTATCCTATCCTATCCTCTATCCTATCCTATCCTCTATCCTATAATATCCTCTATCCTATCCTATCCTCTATCCTATAATATCCTCTATCCTATATTATCCTCTATCCTATCCCATCCTCTATCCTATCCTATCCTCTATCCTATCCTATCCTCTATCCTATACTTTCCTCTATCCTATCCCATTCTCTATCCTATCCTATCCTCTATCCTATCCTATTCTCTATCCTATCCAATCCTATATCCTATTCTCTATCCTATCCTATCCTCTATCCTATCCTATCCTTTATCGTATCCTATCCTCTATCCTATTAAATCCTATATCGGATCCTCTATCCTATCCTCTATCCTATCCTATCCTCTATCCTATATTATCCTCTATCCTATCCTATCCTCTATCCTATCCTATCCTCTATCCTATCCTATCCTCTATCCTATCCTATCCTCTATCCTATCCTATCCTCTATCCTATATTATCCTCTATCCTATCCCATCCTCTATCCTATCCTATCCTCTATCCTATCCTATCCTCTATCCTATACTTTCCTCTATCCTATCCTATTCTCTATCCTATCCTATCCTCTATCCTATCCTATCCTCTATCCTATCCTATCCTCTATCCTATCCTATCCTCTATCCTATCCTATCCTCTATCCTATCCTATCCTCTATCCTATCCCATCCTCTATCCTATCCTATCCTGTATCCTATCCTATCCTCTATCCTATCCCATCCTCTATCCTATCCTTTCGTCTATCCTATAATATCCTCTATCCTATCCTATCCTCTATCCTATAATATCCTGTATTCTATCCCATCCTCTATCCTATCCTATCCTCTATCCTATATTATCCTCTATCCTATCCCATCCTCTATCCTATCCTATCCTCTATCCTATCCTATCCTCTATCCTATCCTCTATCCTATCCCATCCTCTATCCTATCCTATCCTCTATCCTATCCTATCCTCTATCCCATCCTATCCTCTATCCTATCCTTATCCTCTATCGTATCCTATCCTCTATCCTATCCTATCCTCTATCCTATCCTATCCTCTATCCTATCCTATCCTCTATCCTATCCTATCCTCTATCCTATCCTATCCTCTATCCTATCCTATCCTCTATCCTATCCTATCCTCTATCCTATCCTATCCTCTATCCTATCCTATCCTCTATCCTATCCTATCCTCTATCCTATATTATCCTCTATCCTATCCTATCCTCTATCCTATTATATCCTCTATCCTATCCTATCCTCTATCGTATCCTATCCTCCATCCTATCCTATCCTCTATCCTATACTATCCTCTATCCTATCCCATCCTCTATCCTATCCTATCCTCTATCCTATCCTATCCTCTATCCTATCCTATCCTCTATCCTGTCCTTATCCTCTATCGTGTCCTATCCTCTATCCTATCCCATCCTCTATCCTATCCTATCCTCTATCCTATCCTATCCTCTATCCTATCCTATCCTCTATCCTATCCTATCCTCTATCCTATCCTATCCTCTATCCTATTAAATCCTATATCGTATCCTCTATCATATCTTATCCTCTATCCTATTAAATCCTATATCGTATCCTCTATCATATCTTATCCTCTATCCTATCCTATCCTCTATCCTATCCTATTCTCTATCCTATCCTATCCTCTATCCTATCGTATCCTCTATCGTATCCTATCCTCTATCCTATTAAATCCTATATCGTATCCTATCCTCTATCGTATCCTATACTCTATCCTATTAAATCCTATATCGTATCCTCTATCCTATCCTATCCTCTATCGTATCATATCCTCTATCCTATCCTAACCTCTATCGTATCCTATCCTCCATCCTATCCTATCCTCTATCCTATATTATCCTCTATCCTATCCCATCCTCTATCCTATCCCATCCTCTATCCTATGCTATCCTCTATCCTATCCTATCCTCTATCCTATCCTATCCTCTATCCTATTAAATCCTATATCGTATCCTCTATCATATCCTATCCTCTATCCTATCCTATCCTCTATCCTATCCTATTCTCTATCCTATCCTATCCTCTATCCTATCGTATCCTCTATCCTATCCTATCCTTTATCGTATCCTATCCTCTATCCTATTAAATCCTATATCGGATCCTCTATCCTATCCTATCCTCTATCGTATCCTATCCTCTATCCTATCCTATCCTCTATCCTATCCTATTCTCTATCCTATCCTATCCTCTATCCTATCCTATCCTCTATCCTATCCTATCCTCTATCCTCTATTCTATCCTATCCTCTATCCTATCCTATCCTATCCTCTATCCTATCCTATCCTCTATCCTATCCTATCCTCTATCCTATCCTATTCTCTATCCTATCCTATCCTCTATCCTATCCTATCCTCTATCATATCCTATCCTCTATCGTATCCTATTCTCTATCCTATCCTATCCTGTATCCTATCCTATCCTCTATCCTATCCTATCCTGTATCATATCCTATCCTCTATCCTATCCTATCCTCTATCCTATTCTATCCTCTATCCTATCCAATCCTATATCCTATTCTCTATCCTATCCAATCCCCTATCCTATCCTATCCGCTATCCTATCCAATCCTATATCCTATCCTCTATCCTATCCTATCCTTTATCGTATCCTATCCTCTATCCTATTAAATCCTATATCGTATCCTCTATCCTATCCTATCCTCTATCCTATATTATCCTCTATCCTATCCTATCCTCTATCCTATCCTATCCTCTATCGTATCCTATTCGCTATCCTATCCTATCCTGTATCCTATCCTATCCTCTATCCTATCCTATCCTCTATCCTATCCTATCCTCTATCCTATCCTATCCTCAATCCTATCCTATCCTCTATCCTATCCTATCCTCTATCATATCCTATCCTCTATCGTATCCTATCCTCTATCGTATCCTATACTCTATCCTATTAAATCCTATATCGTATCCTCTATCCTATCCTATCCTCTATCGTATCATATCCTCTATCCTATCCTAACCTCTATCGTATCCTATCCTCCATCCTATCCTATCCTCTATCCTATATTATCCTCTATCCTATCCCATCCTCTATCCTATCCCATCCTCTATCCTATCCTATCCTCTATCCTATCCTATCCTCTATCCTATTCCATCCTCTATCCTATTAAATCCTATATCGTATCCTCTATCATATCCTATCCTCTATCCTATCCTATCCTCTATCCTATCCTATTCTCTATCCTATCCTATCCTCTATCCTATCGTATCCTCTATCGTATCCTATCCTCTATCCTATTAAATCCTATATCGTATCCTCTATCCTATCCTACCCTCTATCCTATCCTATCCTCTATCCTATCCTATCCTCTATCCTATCCTATCCTCTATCCTATCCTATCCTCTATCCTTTCCTATCCTCTATCCTATCCCATCCTCCATCCTATCCTATCCTCTATCCTATCCTATCCTCTATCCTATCCTATCCTCTATCCCATCCTATTCTCTATCCTATCCTATCCTCTATCCTATCCTATCCTCTATCATATCCTATCCTCTATCCTATCCTATCCTGTATCCTATCCTATCCTCTATCCCATCCTATCCTCTATCCTATCCTATCCTGTATCATATCCTATCCTCTATCCTATCCTATCCTCTATCCTATTCTATCCTCTATCCTATCCAATCCTATATCCTATTCTCTATCCTATCCTATCCTCTATCGTATCCTATCCCCTATCCTATCCAATCCTCTATCCTATCCTATCCGCTATCCTATCCAATCCTATATCCTATTCTCTATCCTATCCTATCCTCTATCCTATCCTATCCTTTATAGTATCCTATCCTCTATCCTATTAAATCCTATATCGGATCCTCTATCCTATCCTATCCTCTATCGTATCCTATCCTCTATCCTATCCTATCCTCTATCCTATCCTATCCTCTATCCTATCCTTTTCTCTATCCTATCCTATCCTCTATCCTATCCTATCCTCTATCCTATCCTATTCTCTATCCTATCCTATCCTCTATCGTATCCTGTCCTCTATCCTATTAAATCCTATATCGTATCCTCTATCCTATCCTATCCTCTGTCGTATCATATCCTCTATCCTATCCTATCCTCTATCCTATCCTATCCTCTATCCTATCCTATCCTCTATCCTATCCTATCCTCTATCCTATCCTATCCTCTATCCTATCCTATACTCTATCCTATCCTATCCTCTATCCTATCCTATGCTCTATCCTATCCTATCCTCTATCCTATATTATCCTCTATCCTATCCCATCCTCTATCCTATCCTATCCTTTATCCTATCCTATCCTCTATCCTATCCTATCCTCTATCATATCCTATCCTCTATCCTATCCTATCCTGTATCCTATCCTATCCTCTATCCTATCCTATCCTCTATCCTATCCTATCCTGTATCATATCCTATCCTCTATCCTATCCTATCCTCTATCCTATCCTATCCTCTATCCTATCCTATCCTCTATCCTATCCTATCCTCTATCCTATAATATCCTCTATCCTATCCTATCCTCTATCCTATAATATCCTCTATCCTATATTATCCTCTATCCTATCCCATCCTCTATCCTATCCTATCCTCTATCCTATCCTATCCTCTATCCTATACTTTCCTCTATCCTATCCTATTCTCTATCCTATCCAATCCTATATCCTATTCTCTATCCTATCCTATCCTCTATCCTATCCTATCCTTTATCGTATCCTATCCTCTATCCTATTAAATCCTATATCGGATCCTCTATCCTATCCTCTATCCTATCCTATCCTCTATCCTATATTATCCTCTATCCTATCCTATCCTCTATCCTATCCTATCCTCTATCCTATCCTATCCTCTATCCTATCCTATCCTCTATCCTATCCTATCCTCTATCCTATCCTATCCTCTATCCTATCCTATTCTCTATCCTATCCTATCCTCTATCCTATCGTATCCTCTATCGTATCCTATCCTCTATCCTATTAAATCCTATATCGTATCCTCTATCCTATCCTATCCTCTATCCTATCCTATCCTCTATCCTATCCTATCCTCTATCCTATCCTATCCTCTATCATATCCTATCCTCTATCCTATCCTATCCTGTATCCTATCCTATCCTCTATCCCATCCTATCCTCTATCCTATCCTTTCCTGTATCATATCCTATCCTCTATCCTATCCTATCCTCTATCCTATTCTATCCTCTATCCTATCCAATCCTATATCCTATTCTCTATCCTATCCTATCCTCTATCGTATCCTATCCCCTATCCTATCCAATCCTCTATCCTATCCTATCCGCTATCCTATCCAATCCTATATCCTATTCTCTATCCTATCCTATCCTCTATCCTATCCTATCCTTTATAGTATCCTATCCTCTATCCTATTAAATCCTATATCGGATCCTCTATCCTATCCTATCCTCTATCGTATCCTATCCTCTATCCTATCCTATCCTCTATCCTATCCAATCCTCTATCCTATCCTATCCGCTATCCTATCCAATCCTATATCCTATTCTCTATCCTATCCTATCCTCTATCCTATCCTATCCTTTATAGTATCCTATCCTCTATCCTATCCTATCCTCTATCCTATCCTATCCTCTATCCTATCCTATCCTCTATCGTATCCTATCCTCTATCCTATCCTATCCTCTATCCTATCCTATCCTCTATCCTATCCTATCCTCTATCCTATCCTTTTCTCTATCCTATCCTATCCTCTATCCTATCCTCTATCCTATCCTATTCTCTATCCTATCCTATCCTCTATCGTATCCTGTCCTCTATCCTATTAAATCCTATATCGTATCCTCTATCCTATCCTATCCTCTGTCGTATCATATCCTCTATCCTATCCTATCCTCTATCCTATCCTATCCTCTATCTTATCCTATCCTCTATCCTATCCTATCCTCTATCCTATCCTATCCTCTATCCTATCCTATACTCTATCCTATCCTATCCTCTATCCTATCCTATGCTCTATCCTATCCTATCCTCTATCCTATATTATCCTCTATCCTATCCCATCCTCTATCCTATCCTATCCTTTATCCTATCCTATCCTCTATCCTATCCTATCCTCTATCATATCCTATCCTCTATCCTATCCTATCCTGTATCCTATCCTATCCTCTATCCTATCCTATCCTCTATCCTATCCTATCCTGTATCATATCCTATCCTCTATCCTATCCTATCCTCTATCCTATCCTATCCTCTATCCTATCCTATCCTCTATCCTATCCTATCCTCTATCCTATCCTATCCTCTATCCTATAATATCCTCTATCCTATCCTATCCTCTATCCTATAATATCCTCTATCCTATATTATCCTCTATCCTATCCCATCCTCTATCCTATCCTATCCTCTATCCTATCCTATCCTCTATCCTATACTTTCCTCTATCCTATCCCATTCTCTATCCTATCCTATCCTCTATCCTATCCTATTCTCTATCCTATCCAATCCTATATCCTATTCTCTATCCTATCCTATCCTCTATCCTATCCTATCCTTTATCGTATCCTATCCTCTATCCTATTAAATCCTATATCGGATCCTCTATCCTATCCTCTATCCTATCCTATCCTCTATCCTATATTATCCTCTATCCTATCCTATCCTCTATCCTATCCTATCCTCTATCCTATCCTATCCTCTATCCTATCCTATCCTCTATCCTATCCTATCCTCTATCCTATATTATCCTCTATCCTATCCCATCCTCTATCCTATCCTATCCTCTATCCTATCCTATCCTCTATCCTATACTTTCCTCTATCCTATCCTATTCTCTATCCTATCCTATCCTCTATCCTATCCTATCCTCTATCCTATCCTATCCTCTATCCTATCCTATCCTCTATCCTATCCTATCCTCTATCCTATCCTATCCTCTATCCTATCCCATCCTCTATCCTATCCTATCCTGTATCCTATCCTATCCTCTATCCTATCCTATCCTCTATCCCATCCTATTCTCTATCCTATCCTATCCTCTATCCTATCCTATCCATTATCATATCCTATCCTCTATCCTATCCTATCCTGTATCCTATCCTATCCTCTATCCTATCCTATCCTCTATCCTATCCTATCCTGTATCATATCCTATCCTCAATCCTATCCTATCCTCTATCCTATTCTTTCCTCTATCCTATCCAATCCTATATCCTATTCTCTATCCTATCCAATCCCCTATCCTATCCTATCCGCTATCCTATCCAATCCTATATCCTATCCTCTATCCTATCCTATCCTATATCGTATCCTCTATCATATCCTATCCTCTATCGTATCATATCCTCTATCCTATCCTATCCTCTATCGTATCCTATCCTCCATCCTATCCTATCCTCTATCCTATATTATCCTCTATCCTATCCCATCCTCTATCCTATCCTATCCTCTATCCTATCCTATCCTCTATCCTATCCTATCCTCTATCCTATCCTATCCTCTATCGTATCCTATCCTCTATCCTATCCTATCCTCTATCCTATCCTATCCTCTATCCTATCCTATCCTCTATCCTATATTATCCTCTATCCTATCCTATCCTCTATCCTATCCTATCCTCTATCCTATCCTATCCTCTATCCTATCCTATCCTCTATCCTATCCTATTCTCTATCCTATCCTATCCTCTATCGTATCCTATCCTCTATCCTATTAAATCCTATATCGTATCCTCTATACTATCCTATCCTCTATCGTATCATATCCTCTATCCTATCCTATCCTCTATCCTATCCTATCCTCTATCCTATCCTATCCTCTATCCTATCCTATCCTCTATCCTATCCTATCCTCTATCCTATCCTATCCTCTATCCTATCCTATCCTCTATCCTATCCTATCCTCTATCGTATCCTATCCTGTATCCTATCCTATCCTCTATCCTATCCTATCCTCTATCCTATCCTATTCTCTATCCTATCCTATCCTCTATCGTATCCTGTCCTCTATCCTATTAAATCCTATATCGTATCCTCTATCCTATCCTATCCTCTGTCGTATCATATCCTCTATCCTATCCTATCCTCTATCCTATCCTATCCTCTATCCTATCCTATCCTCTATCCTATCCTATCCTCTATCCTATCCTATCCTCTATCCTATCCTATCCTCTATCCTATCCTATCCTCTATCCTATCCTATGCTCTATCCTATCCTATCCTCTATCCTATATTATCCTCTATCCTATCCCATCCTCTATCCTATCCTATCCTTTATCCTATCCTATCCTCTATCCTATCCTATCCTCTATCATATCCTATCCTCTATCCTATCCTATCCTGTATCCTATCCTATCCTCTATCCTATCCTCTATCCTATCCTATCCTGTATCATATCCTATCCTCTATCCTATCCTATCCTCTATCCTATCCTATCCTCTATCCTATCCTATCCTCTATCCTATAATATCCTCTATCCTATCCTATCCTCTATCCTATAATATCCTCTATCCTATATTATCCTCTATCCTATCCCATCCTCTATCCTATCCTATCCTCTATCCTATCCTATCCTCTATCCTATACTTTCCTCTATCCTATCCTATTCTCTATCCTATCCTATCCTCTATCCTATCCTATTCTCTATCCTATCCAATCCTATATCCTATTCTCTATCCTATCCTATCCTCTATCCTATCCTATCCTTTATCGTGTCCTATCCTCTATCCTATTAAATCCTATATCGGATCCTCTATCCTATCCTCTATCCTATCCTATCCTCTATCCTATATTATCCTCTATCCTATCCTATCCTCTATCCTATCCTATCCTCTATCCTATCCTATCCTCTATCCTATCCTATCCTCTATCCTATCCTATCCTCTATCCTATCCTATCCTCTATCCTATATTATCCTCTATCCTATCCCATCCTGTATCCTATCCTATCCTCTATCCTATCCTATACTCTATCCTATCCTATCCTCTATCCTATCCTATGCTCTATCCTATCCTATCCTCTATCCTATATTATCCTCTATCCTATCCCATCCTCTATCCTATCCTATCCTTTATCCTATCCTATCCTCTATCCTATCCTATCCTCTATCATATCCTATCCTCTATCCTATCCTATCCTGTATCCTATCCTATCCTCTATCCTATCCTATCCTCTATCCTATCCTATCCTGTATCATATCCTATCCTCTATCCTATCCTATCCTCTATCCTATCCTATCCTCTATCCTATCCTATCCTCTATCCTATCCTATCCTCTATCCTATAATATCCTCTATCCTATCCTATCCTCTATCCTATAATATCCTCTATCCTATATTATCCTCTATCCTATCCCATCCTCTATCCTATCCTATCCTCTATCCTATCCTATCCTCTATCCTATACTTTCCTCTATCCTATCCTATTCTCTATCCTATCCTATCCTCTATCCTATCCTATTCTCTATCCTATCCAATCCTATATCCTATTCTCTATCCTATCCTATCCTCTATCCTATCCTATCCTTTATCGTATCCTATCCTCTATCCTATTAAATCCTATATCGGATCCTCTATCCTATCCTCTATCCTATCCTATCCTCTATCCTATCCTATCCTCTATCCTATCCTATCCTCTATCCTATATTATCCTCTATCCTATCCCATCCTCTATCCTATCCTATCCTTTATCCTATCCTATCCTCTATCCTATCCTATCCTCTATCATATCCTATCCTCTATCCTATCCTATCCTGTATCCTATCCTATCCTCTATCCTATCCTATCCTCTATCCTATCCTATCCTGTATCATATCCTATCCTCTATCCTATCCTATCCTCTATCCTATCCTATCCTCTATCCTATCCTATCCTCTATCCTATCCTATCCTCTATCCTATAATATCCTCTATCCTATCCTATCCTCTATCCTATAATATCCTCTATCCTATATTATCCTCTATCCTATCCCATCCTCTATCCTATCCTATCCTCTATCCTATCCTATCCTCTATCCTATACTTTCCTCTATCCTATCCTATTCTCTATCCTATCCTATCCTCTATCCTATCCTATTCTCTATCCTATCCAATCCTATATCCTATTCTCTATCCTATCCTATCCTCTATCCTATCCTATCCTTTATCGTATCCTATCCTCTATCCTATTAAATCCTATATCGGATCCTCTATCCTATCCTCTATCCTATCCTATCCTCTATCCTATATTATCCTCTATCCTATCCTATCCTCTATCCTATCCTATCCTCTATCCTATCCTATCCTCTATCCTATCCTATCCTCTATCCTATCCTATCCTCTATCCTATCCTATCCTCTATCCTATCCTATTCTCTATCCTATCCTATCCTCTATCCTATCGTATCCTCTATCGTATCCTATCCTCTATCCTATTAAATCCTATATCGTATCCTCTATCCTATCCTATCCTCTATCCTATCCTATCCTCTATCCTATCCTATCCTCTATCCTATCCTATCCTCTATCATATCCTATCCTCTATCCTATCCTATCCTGTATCCTATCCTATCCTCTATCCCATCCTATCCTCTATCCTATCCTTTCCTGTATCATATCCTATCCTCTATCCTATCCTATCCTCTATCCTATTCTATCCTCTATCCTATCCAATCCTATATCCTATTCTCTATCCTATCCTATCCTCTATCGTATCCTATCCCCTATCCTATCCAATCCTCTATCCTATCCTATCCGCTATCCTATCCAATCCTATATCCTATTCTCTATCCTATCCTATCCTCTATCCTATCCTATCCTTTATAGTATCCTATCCTCTATCCTATTAAATCCTATATCGGATCCTCTATCCTATCCTATCCTCTATCGTATCCTATCCTCTATCCTATCCTATCCTCTATCCTATCCAATCCTCTATCCTATCCTATCCGCTATCCTATCCAATCCTATATCCTATTCTCTATCCTATCCTATCCTCTATCCTATCCTATCCTTTATAGTATCCTATCCTCTATCCTATCCTATCCTCTATCCTATCCTATCCTCTATCCTATCCTATCCTCTATCGTATCCTATCCTCTATCCTATCCTATCCTCTATCCTATCCTATCCTCTATCCTATCCTATCCTCTATCCTATCCTTTTCTCTATCCTATCCTATCCTCTATCCTATCCTCTATCCTATCCTATTCTCTATCCTATCCTATCCTCTATCGTATCCTGTCCTCTATCCTATTAAATCCTATATCGTATCCTCTATCCTATCCTATCCTCTGTCGTATCATATCCTCTATCCTATCCTATCCTCTATCCTATCCTATCCTCTATCTTATCCTATCCTCTATCCTATCCTATCCTCTATCCTATCCTATCCTCTATCCTATCCTATACTCTATCCTATCCTATCCTCTATCCTATCCTATGCTCTATCCTATCCTATCCTCTATCCTATATTATCCTCTATCCTATCCCATCCTCTATCCTATCCTATCCTTTATCCTATCCTATCCTCTATCCTATCCTATCCTCTATCATATCCTATCCTCTATCCTATCCTATCCTGTATCCTATCCTATCCTCTATCCTATCCTATCCTCTATCCTATCCTATCCTGTATCATATCCTATCCTCTATCCTATCCTATCCTCTATCCTATCCTATCCTCTATCCTATCCTATCCTCTATCCTATCCTATCCTCTATCCTATAATATCCTCTATCCTATCCTATCCTCTATCCTATAATATCCTCTATCCTATATTATCCTCTATCCTATCCCATCCTCTATCCTATCCTATCCTCTATCCTATCCTATCCTCTATCCTATACTTTCCTCTATCCTATCCCATTCTCTATCCTATCCTATCCTCTATCCTATCCTATTCTCTATCCTATCCAATCCTATATCCTATTCTCTATCCTATCCTATCCTCTATCCTATCCTATCCTTTATCGTATCCTATCCTCTATCCTATTAAATCCTATATCGGATCCTCTATCCTATCCTCTATCCTATCCTATCCTCTATCCTATATTATCCTCTATCCCATCCTATTCTCTATCCTATCCTATCCTCTATCCTATCCTATCCACTATCATATCCTATCCTCTATCCTATCCTATCCTGTATCCTATCCTATCCTCTATCCTATCCTATCCTCTATCCTATCCTATCCTGTATCATATCCTATCCTCTATCCTATCCTATCCTCTATCCTATTCTATCCTCTATCCTATCCAATCCTATATCCTATTCTCTATCCTATCCAATCCCCTATCCTATCCTATCCGCTATCCTATCCAATCCTATATCCTATCCTCTATCCTATCCTATCCTATATCGTATCCTCTATCCTATCCTATCCTCTATCGTATCATATCCTCTATCCTATCCTATCCTCTATCGTATCCTATCCTCCATCCTATCCTATCCTCTATCCTATATTATCCTCTATCCTATCCCATCCTCTATCCTATCCTATCCTCTATCCTATCCTATCCTCTATCCTATCCTATCCTCTATCCTATCCTATCCTCTATCGTATCCTATCCTCTATCCTATCCTATCCTCTATCCTATCCTATCCTCTATCCTATCCTATCCTCTATCCTATATTATCCTCTATCCTATCCTATCCTCTATCCTATCCTATCCTCTATCCTATCCTATCCTCTATCCTATCCTATCCTCTATCCTATCCTATTCTCTATCCTATCCTATCCTCTATCGTATCCTATCCTCTATCCTATTAAATCCTATATCGTATCCTCTATCCTATCCTATCCTCTATCGTATCATATCCTCTATCCTATCCTATCCTCTATCCTATCCTATCCTCTATCCTATCCTATCCTCTATCCTATCCTATCCTCTATCCTATCCTATCCTCTATCCTATCCTATCCTCTATCCTATCCTATCCTCTATCCTATCCTATCCTCTATCCTATCCTATCCTCTATCCTATCCTATCCTCTATCCTATCCTATCCTCTATCGTATCCTATCCTGTATCCTATCCTATCCTCTATCCTATCCTATCCTCTATCCTATCCTATTCTCTATCCTATCCTATCCTCTATCGTATCCTGTCCTCTATCCTATTAAATCCTATATCGTATCCCCTATCCTATCCTATCCTCTGTCGTATCATATCCTCTATCCTATCTATCCTCTATCCTATCCTATCCTCTATCCTATCCTATCCTCTATCCTATCCTATCCTCTATCCTATCCTATCCTCTATCCTATCCTATCCTCTATCATATCCTATCCTCTATCCTATCCTATCCTGTATCCTATCCTATCCTCTATCCTATCCTCTATCCTATCCTATCCTGTATCATATCCTATCCTCTATCCTATCCTATCCTCTATCCTATCCTATCCTCTATCCTATCCTATCCTCTATCCTATAATATCCTCTATCCTATCCTATCCTCTATCCTATAATATCCTCTATCCTATATTATCCTCTATCCTATCCCATCCTCTATCCTATCCTATCCTCTATCCTATCCTATCCTCTATCCTATCCTATCCTCTATCCTATCCTATTCTCTATCCTATCCAATCCTATATCCTATTCTCTATCCTATCCTATCCTCTATCCTATCCTATCCTTTATCGTGTCCTATCCTCTATCCTATTAAATCCTATATCGGATCCTCTATCCTATCCTCTATCCTATCCTATCCTCTATCCTATATTATCCTCTATCCTATCCTATCCTCTATCCTATCCTATCCTCTATCCTATCCTATCCTCTATCCTATCCTATCCTCTATCCTATCCTATCCTCTATCCTATCCTATGCTCTATCCTATATTATCCTCTATCCTATCCATCCTGTATCCTATCCTATCCTCTATCCTATCCTATCCTCTATCCTATACTTTCCTCTATCCTATCCTATTCTCTATCCTATCCTATCCTCTATCCTATCCTATCCTCTATCCTATCCTATCCTCTATCCTATCCTATCCTCTATCCTATCCTATCCTCTATCCTATCCTATCCTCTATCCTATCCTATCCTCTATCCTATCCCATCCTCTATCCTATCCTATCCTGTATCCTATCCTATCCTCTATCCTATCCTATCCTCTATCCCATCCTATTCTCTATCCTATCCTATCCTCTATCCTATCCTATCCACTATCATATCCTATCCTCTATCCTATCCTATCCTGTATCCTACCCTATCCTCTATCCTATCCTATCCTCTATCCTATCCTATCCTGTATCATATCCTATCCTCTATCCTATCCTATCCTCTATCCTATTCTATCCTCTATTCTATCCAATCCTATATCCTATTCTCTATCCTATCCTATCCTCTATCCTATCCTATCCCCTATCCTATCCAATCCTCTATCTTATCCTATCCGCTATCCTATCCAATCCTATATCCTATTCTCTATCCTATCCTATCCTCTATCCTATTCTATCCTCTATCCTATCCAATCCTATATCCTATTCTCTATCGTACCCAATCCCCTATCCTATCCTATCCGCTATCCTATCCAATCCTATATCCTATCCTCTATCCTATCCTATCCTTTATCGTATCCTATCCTCTATCCTATTAAATCCTATATCGTATCCTCTATCCTATCCTATCCTCTATCGTATCCTATCCTCTATCCTATCCTATCCTCTATCCTATCATATCCTCTATCCTATCCTATCCTCTATCCTATATTATCCTCTATCCTATCCCATCCTCTATCCTATCCTATCCTATCCTCTATCCTATATAATCCTCTATTCTATCCCATCCTCTATCCTATCCTATCCTCTATCGTATCCTATCCTCTATCCTATCCTATCCTCTATCCTATCCTATCCGCTATCCTATCCTATCCTCTATCCTATCCTATCCTCTATCCTATCCTATCCTCTATCCTATCCTATCCTCTATCCTATCCTATCCTCTATCCTATCCTCTATCCTCTATCCTATACTATCCTCTATCGTATCCTATCCTCTATCCTATTAAATCCTATATCGTATCCTCTATCCTATCCTATCCTCTATCGTATCCTATTCTCTATCCTATCCTATCCTCTATCCTATCCTATCCTCTATCCTATCCTATCCTCTATACTATATTATCCTCTATCCTATCCCATCCTCTATCCTATCCTATCCTCTATCCTATATTATCCTCTATCCTATCCCATCCTCTATCCTATCCTATCCTCTATCCTATTATATCCTCTATCCTATCCTATCCTCTATCCTATCCTATCCTCTATCCTATCCTATCCTCTATCCTATCCTATCCTCCATCCTATCCTATCCTCTATCCTATCCCATCCTCTATCCTATCCTATCCTCTATCCTATCCTATCCTCTATCCTATCCTATCCTCTATCCCATCCTATCCTCTATCCTATCCTTATCCTCTATCGTATCCTATCCTCTATCGTATCCTATCCTCTATCCTATTAAATCCTATATCGTATCCTCTATCCTATCCTATCCTCTATCGTATCCTATCCTCTATCCTATCCTATCCTCTATCCTATCCTATCCTCTATCCTATTCTCCATCCTATCCTATCCTCTATCCTATCCTATCCTCTATCCTTTCCTATCCTCTATCCTATCCTATCCTCTATCCTATCCTATCCTCAATCCTATCCTATCCTCTATCCTATTCTATCCTCTATCACATCCTATCCTCTATCGTATCCTATACTCTATCCTATTAAATCCGATATCGTATCCTCTATCCTATCCTATCCTCTATCGTATCATATCCTCTATCCTATCCTATCCTCTATCGTATCCTATCCTCCATCCTATCCTATCCTCTATCCTATATTATCCTCTATCCTATCCCATCCTCTATCCTATCCTATCCTCTATCCTATCCTATCCTCTATCCTATCCTATCCTCTATCCTATCCCATCCTCTATCCTATCCTATCCTCTATCCTATTATATCCTCTATCCTATCCTATCCTCTATCCTATCCTATCCTCTATCCTATCCTATCCTCTATCCTATCCTATCCTCTATCCTATCCTATCCTCTATCCTATCCTATCCTCTATCCTATCCTATCCTCTATCCTATCCTATCGTCTATCCTATCCTATCCTCTATCGTATCCTATCATCTATTCTATTAAATCCTATATCGTATCCTCTATCCTAACCTATCCTCTATCCTATCCTATCCTCTATCCTATCCTATCCTCTATCCTATCCTATCCTCTATCCTATCCTATCCTCTATCCTATCCTATCCTCTATCCTATCCTATCCTCTATCCTATCCTATCCTCTATCCTATCCTATCCTCTATCCTATCCTATCCTCTATCCTATCCTATCCTCTATCCTATCCTATCCTCTATCCTATCCTATCCTCTATCCTATCCTATCCTCTATCGTATCCTATCATCTATTCTATTAAATCCTATATCGTATCCTCTATCCTATCCTATCCTCTATCGTATCCTATCCTCTATCCTATCCTATCCTCTATCCTATCCTATCCTCTATCCTATCCTTTTCTCTATCCTATCCTATCCTCTATCCTATCCTATCCTCTATCCTATCCTATCCTCTATCCTATCCTATCCTCTATCGTATCCTATCCTCTATCCTATTAAATCCTATATCGTATCCTCTATCCTATCCTATCCTCTATCGTATCCTATCCTCTATCCTATCCTATCCTCTATCCTATCCTATCCTCTATCCTATCCTATCCTCTATCCTATCCTATCCTCTATCCTATATTATCCTCTATCCTATCCCATCCTCTATCCTATCCTATCCTCTATCCTATCCTATCCTCTATCCTATCCTATCCTCTATCCTATCCTATCCTCTATCCTATCCTATCCTCTATCCTATATTATCCTCTATCCTATCCTATCCTCTATCATATCCTATCCTCTATCCTATCCTATCCTGTATCCTATCCTATCCTCTATCCTATCCTATCGTCTATCCTATCCTATCCTGTATCATATCCTATCCTCTATCCTATCCTATCCTCTATCCTATTCTATCCTCTATCCTATCCAATCCTATATCCTATTCTCTATCCTATCCAATCCCCTATCCTATCCTATCCGCTATCCTATCCAATCCTATATCCTATCCTCTATCCTATCCTATCCTATATCGTATCCTCTATCCTATCCTATCCTCTATCGTATCATATCCTCTATCCTATCCTATCCTCTATCGTATCCTATCCTCCATCCTATCCTATCCTCTATCCTATATTATCCTCTATCCTATCCCATCCTCTATCCTATCCTATCCTCTATCCTATCCTATCCTCTATCCTATCCTATCCTCTATCCTATCCTATCCTCTATCGTATCCTATCCTCTATCCTATCCTATCCTCTATCCTATCCTATCCTCTATCCTATCCTATCCTCTATCCTATCCTATCCTCTATCCTATCCTATTCTCTATCCTATCCTATCCTCTATCCTATCCTATCCTCTATCCTATCCTATCCTCTATCCTATCCTATCCTCTATCCTATCCTATCCTCTATCCTATCCTATCCTCTATCCTATCCTATCCTCTATCGTATCCTATCATCTATTCTATTAAATCCTATATCGTATCCTCTATCCTAACCTATCCTCTATCCTATCCTATCCTCTATCCTATCTTATCCTCTATCCTATCCTATCCTCTATCCTATGCTATCCTCTATCCTATCCTATCCTCTATCCTATCCTATCCTCTATCCTATCCTATCCTCTATCCTATCCTATCCTCTATCCTATCCTATCCTCTATCGTATCCTATCATCTATTCTATTAAATCCTATATCGTATCCTCTATCCTAACCTATCCTCTATCCTATCCTATCCTCTATCCTATCTTATCCTCTATCCTATCCTATCCTCTATCCTATGCTATCCTCTATCCTATCCTATCCTCTATCCTATCCTATCCTCTATCCTATCCTATCCTCTATCCTATCCTATCCTCTATCCTATCCTATCCTCTATCCTATCCTATCCTCTATCCTATCCTATCCTCTATCCTATCCTATCCTCTATCCTATCCTATCCTCTATCCTATCCTATCCTCTATCCTATCCTATCCTCTATCGTATCCTATCATCTATTCTATTAAATCCTATATCGTATCCTCTATCCTATCCTATCCTCTATCGTATCCTATCCTCTATCCTATCCTATCCTCTATCCTATCCTTTTCTCTATCCTATCCTATCCTCTATCCTATCCTATCCTCTATCCTATCCTATCCTCTATCCTATCCTATCCTCTATCGTATCCTATCCTCTATCCTATTAAATCCTATATCGTATCCTCTATCCTATCCTATCCTCTATCGTATCCTATCCTCTATCCTATCCTATCCTCTATCCTCTCCTATCCTCTATCCTATCCTATCCTCTATCCTATCCTATCCTCTATCCTATATTATCCTCTATCCTATCCCATCCTCTATCCTATCCTATCCTCTATCCTATCCTATCCTCTATCCTATCCTATCCTCTATCCTATCCTATCCTCTATCCTATCCTATCCTCTATCCTATATTATCCTCTATCCTATCCTATCCTCTATCATATCCTATCCTCTATCCTATCCTATCCTGTATCCTATCCTATCCTCTATCCTATCCTATCGTCTATCCTATCCTATCCTGTATCATATCCTATCCTCTATCCTATCCTATCCTCTATCCTATTCTATCCTCTATCCTATCCAATCCTATATAGTATTCTCTATCCTATCCAATCCCCTATCCTATCCTATCCGCTATCCTATCCAATCCTATATCCTATCCTCTATCCTATCCTATCCTATATCGTATCCTCTATCCTATCCTATCCTCTATCGTATCATATCCTCTATCCTATCCTATCCTCTATCGTATCCTATCCTCCATCCTATCCTATCCTCTATCCTATATTATCCTCTATCCTATCCCATCCTCTATCCTATCCTATCCTCTATCCTATCCTATCCTCTATCCTATCCTATCCTCTATCCTATCCTATCCTCTATCGTATCCTATCCTCTATCCTATCCTATCCTCTATCCTATCCTATCCTCTATCCTATATTATCCTCTATCCTATCCTATCCTCTATCCTATCCTATCCTCTATCCTATCCTATCCTCTATCCTATCCTATCCTCTATCCTATCCTATTCTCTATCCTATCCTATCCTCTATCGTATCCTATCCTCTATCCTATTAAATCCTATATCGTATCCTCTATCCTATCCTATACTCTATCGTATCATATCCTCTATCCTATCCTATCCTCTATCCTATCCTATCCTCTATCCTATCCTATCCTCTATCCTATCCTATCCTCTATCCTATCCTATCCTCTATACTATCCTATCCTCTATCCTATCCTATCCTCTATCCTATCCTATCCTCTATCCTATCCTATCCTCTATCCTATCCTATCCTGTATCCTATTCTCTATCCTATCCTATCCTCTATCCTATCCTATCCTCTATCCTATCCTATCCTCTATCCTATCCTATCCTCTATCCTATCCTATCCTCTATCCTATCCTATCCTCTATCCTATCCTATCCTCTATCCTATCCTATCCTCTATCGTATCCTATCATCTATTCTATTAAATCCTATATCGTATCCTCTATCCTAACCTATCCTCTATCCTATCCTATCCTCTATCCTATCTTATCCTCTATCCTATCCTATCCTCTATCCTATGCTATCCTCTATCCTATCCTATCCTCTATCCTATCCTATCCTCTATCCTATCCTATCCTCTATCCTATCCTATCCTCTATCCTATCCTATCCTCTATCGTATCCTATCATCTATTCTATTAAATCCTATATCGTATCCTCTATCCTAACCTATCCTCTATCCTATCCTATCCTCTATCCTATCTTATCCTCTATCCTATCCTATCCTCTATCCTATGCTATCCTCTATCCTATCCTATCCTCTATCCTATCCTATCCTCTATCCTATCCTATCCTCTATCCTATCCTATCCTCTATCCTATCCTATCCTCTATCCTATCCTATCCTCTATCCTATCCTATCCTCTATCCTATCCTATCCTCTATCCTATCCTATCCTCTATCCTATCCTATCCTCTATCCTATCCTATCCTCTATCGTATCCTATCATCTATTCTATTAAATCCTATATCGTATCCTCTATCCTATCCTATCCTCTATCGTATCCTATCCTCTATCCTATCCTATCCTCTATCCTATCCTTTTCTCTATCCTATCCTATCCTCTATCCTATCCTATCCTCTATCCTATCCTATCCTCTATCCTATCCTATCCTCTATCGTATCCTATCCTCTATCCTATTAAATCCTATATCGTATCCTCTATCCTATCCTATCCTCTATCGTATCCTATCCTCTATCCTATCCTATCCTCTATCCTCTCCTATCCTCTATCCTATCCTATCCTCTATCCTATCCTATCCTCTATCCTATATTATCCTCTATCCTATCCCATCCTCTATCCTATCCTATCCTCTATCCTATCCTATCCTCTATCCTATCCTATCCTCTATCCTATCCTATCCTCTATCCTATCCTATCCTCTATCCTATATTATCCTCTATCCTATCCTATCCTCTATCATATCCTATCCTCTATCCTATCCTATCCTGTATCCTATCCTATCCTCTATCCTATCCTATCGTCTATCCTATCCTATCCTGTGTATCATATCCTATCCTCTATCCTATCCTATCCTCTATCCTATTCTATCCTCTATCCTATCCAATCCTATATAGTATTCTCTATCCTATCCAATCCCCTATCCTATCCTATCCGCTATCCTATCCAATCCTAAATCCTATCCTCTATCCTATCCTATCCTTATATCGTATCCTCTATCCTATCCTATCCTCTATCGTATCATATCCTCTATCCTATCCCTATCCTCTATCGTATCCTATCCTCCATCCTATCCTATCCTCTATCCTATATTATCCTCTATCCTATCCCATCCTCTATCCTATCCTATCCTCTATCCTATCCTATCCTCTATCCTATCCCTATCCTCTATCCTATCCTATCCTCTATCGTATCCTATCCTCTATCCTATCCTATCCTCTATCCTATCCTATCCTCTATCCTATATTATCCTCTATCCTATCCTATCCTCTATCCTATCCTATCCTACTATCCTATCCTATCCTCTATCCTATCCTATCCTCTATCCTATCCTATTCTCTATCCTATCCTATCCTCTATCGATCCTATCCTCTATCCTATTAAATCCTATATCGTATCCCTCTATCCTATCCTATACTCTATCGTATCATATCCTCTATCCTATCCTATCCTCTATCCTATCCTATCCTCTATCCTATCCTATCCTCTATCCTATCCTATCCTCTATCCTATCCTATCCTCTATATTATCCTATCCTCTATCCTATCCTATCCTCTATCCTATCCTATCCCTCTATCCTATCCTATCCTCTATCCTATCCTATCCTGTATCCTATCCTATCCTCTATCCTATCCTATCCTCTATCCTATCCTATTCTCTATCCTATCCTATCCTCTATCGTATCCTTGTCCTCTATCCTATTAAATCCTATATCGTATCCTCTATCTATCCTATTCCTCCATCCTATCCTATCCTCTATCCTATCCTATCCTCTAACCTATCCTATCCTCTATCCTATCCTATCCTCTATCCTATCCTATCCTCTATCCTATCCTATCCTCTATCCTATCCTATGCTCTATCCTATCCTATCCTCTATCCTATATTAGCCTCTTATCCTATCCATCCTCCTATCCTATCCTATCCTTTATCCTATCCTATCCTCTATCCTATCCTATCCTCTATCATATCCTATCCTCTATCCTATCCTATCCTGTATCCTATCCTATCCTCTATCCTATCCTATCCTCTATCCTATAATATCCTCTATCCTATATTATCCTCTATCCTATCCCATCCTCTATCCTATCCTATCCTCTATCCTATCCTATCCTCTATCGTATACTTTCCTCTATCCTATCCTATTCTCTATCCTATCCTATCTCTATCCTATCCTATTCTCTATCCTATCCCAATCCTATATCCTATTCTCTATCCTATCCTATCCTCTATCCTATCCTATCCCTTTATCGTATCCTATCCTCTATCCTATTAAATCCTATTATCGGATCCTCTATCCTATCCTCTATCCTATCCTATCCTCTATCCTATATTATCCTCTATCCTATCCTATCCTCTATCCTATCCTATCCTCTATCCTATCCTATCCTCTATCCTATCCTATCCTCTATCCTATCCTATCCTCTATCCTATATTATCCTCTATCCTATCCCATCCTCTATCCTATCCTATCCTCTATCCTATCCTATCCTCTATCCTATTACTTTCCTCTATCCTATCCTATTCTCTATCCTATCCTATCCTCTATCCTATCCTATCCTCTATCCTATCCTATCCTCTATCCTATCCTATCCTCTATCCTATCCTATCCTCTATCCTATCCTATCCTCTATCCTATCCTATCCTCTATCCTATCCATCCTCTATCCTATCCTATCCTGTATCCTATCCTATCCTCTATCCTATCCTATCCTCTATCCCATCCTATTCTCTATCCGATCCTATCCTCTATCCTATCCTATCCACTATCATATCCTATCCTCTATCCTATCCTATCCTGTATCCCTATCCTATCCTCTATCCTATCCTATCCTCTATCCTATTCCTATCCTGTATCATATCCTATCCTCCTATCCTATCCTATCCTCTATCCTATTCTATCCTCTATCCTATCCAATCCTATATCCTATTCTCTATCCTTTCCTATCCTCTATCCTATCCTATCCCCTATCCTATCCAATCCTCTATCCTATCCTATCCCGCTATCCTATCCAATCCTATATCCTATTCTCTATCCTATCCTATCCTCTATCGTATTCTATCCTCTATCCTATCCAATCCTATATCCTATTCTCTATCGTATCCAATCCCCTATCCTATCCTATCCGCTATCCTATCCAATCCTATATCCTATCCTCTATCCTATCCTATCCTTTATCGTATCCTATCCTCTATCCTGTTAAATCCTATATCGTATCCTCTATCCTATCCTATCCTCTATCGTATCCTATCCTCTATCCTATCCTATCCTCTATCCTATCATATCCCTATCCTATCCTATCCGCTATCCTATCCAATCCTGTATCCTATCCTCTATCCTATCCTATCCTTTATCGTATCCTATCCTCTATCCTGTTAAATCCTATATCGTATCCTCTATCCTATCCTATCCTCTATCGTATCCTATCCTCTATCCTATCCTATCCTCTATCCTATCATATCCTCTATCCCTATCCTATCCGCTATCCTATCCTATCCTCTATCCTATCCTTATCCTCTATCGTATCCTATCCTCTATCGTATCCTATCCTCTATCCTATCCTATCCTCTATCCTATCCTATCCTCTATCCTATCCTATCCTCTATCCTATCCTATCCTCTATCCTATCCTATCCTCTATCCTATCCTATCCTCTATCCTAACCTCTATCCTCTATCCTATCCTATCCTCTATCGTATCCTATCCTCTATCCTATTAAATCCTATATTCGTATCCTCTATCCTATCCTATCCTCTATCGTATCCTATTCTCTATCCTATCCTATCCTCTATCCTATCCTATCCTCTATCCTATCCTATCCTCTATCCTATATTATCCTCTATCCTATCCCATCCTCTATCCTATCCTATCCTCTATCCTATATTATCCTCTATCCTATCCCATCCTCTATCCTATCCTATCCTCTATCCTATCCTATCCTCTATCCCATCCTATCCTCTATCCAATCCTTATCCTCTATCCTATCCTATCCGCTATCCTATCCTATCCTCTATCCTATCCTTATCCTCTATCGTATCCTATCCTCTATCGTATCCCTATCCTCTATCCTATCCTATCCTCTATCCTATCCTATCCTCTATCCTATCCTATCCTCTATCCTATCCTATCCTCTTATCCTATCCTATCCTCTATCCTATCCTATCCTCTATCCTATCCTCTATCCTCTATCCTATCCTACCTCTATCGTATCCTATCCTCTATCCTATTAAATCCTATATCGTATCCTCTATCCTATCCTATCCTCTATCGTATCCTATTCTCTATCCTATCCTATCCTCTATCCTATCCTATCCTCTATCTATCCTATCCTCTATCCCATCCTATTCTCTATCCTATCCTATCCTCTATCCTATCCTATCCACTATCATATCCTATCCTCTATCCTATCCTATCCTGTATCCCTATCCTATCCTCTATCCTATCCTATCCTCTATCCTATCCTATCCTGTATCATATCCTATCTCTATCCTATCCTATCCTCTATCCTATTCTATCCTCTATCCTATCCAATCCTATATCCTATTCTCTATCCTATCCTATCCTCTATCCTATCCTATCCCTATCCTATCCAATCCTCTATCCTATCCTATCCGCTATCCTATCCAATCCTATATCCTATTCTCTATCCTATCCTATCCTCTATCGTATTCTATCCTCTATCCTATCCAATCCTATATCCTATTCTCTATCGTATCCAATCCCCTATCCTATCCTATCCGCTATCCTATCCAATCCTATATCCTATCCTCTATCCTATCCTATCCTTTATCGTATCCTATCCTCTATCCTGTTAAATCCTATATCGTATCCTCTATCCTATCCTATCCTCTATCGTATCCTATCCTCTATCCTATCTCTATCCTCTATCCTATCATATCCTCTATCCTATCGTATCCTCTATCCTATATTATCCTCTATCCTATCCCATCCTCTATCCTATCCTATCTATCCTCTATCCTATATTATCCTCTATTCTATCCCATCCTCTATCCTATCCTATCCTCTATCGTATCCTATCCTCTATCCTATCCTATCCTCTATCCTATCCTATCCGCTATCCTATCCTATCCTCTATCCTATCCTTATCCTCTATCGTATCCTATCCTCTATCGTATCCTATCCTCTATCCTATCCTATCCTCTATCCTATCCTATCCTCTATCCTATCCTATCCTCTATCCTATCCTATCCTCTATCCTATCCTATCCTCTATCCTATCCTATCCTCTATCCTATCCTATCCTCTATCTGTCCTCTATCCTCTATCCTATCCTATCCTCTATCGTATCCTAATCCTCTATCCTATTAAATCCTATATCGTATCCTCTATCCTATCCTATCCTCTATCGTATCCTATTCTCTATCCTATCCTATCCTCTATCCTATCCTATCCTCTATCCTATCCTATCCTCTATCCTATATTATCCTCTATCCTATCCCATCCTCTATCCTATCCTATCCTCTATCCTATATTATCCTCTATCCTATCCCATCCTCTATCCTATCCTACTCCTCTATCCTATCCTTCCTCTATCCCATCCTATCCTCTATCCTATCCTTATCCTCTATCCTATCCTATCCGCTATCCTATCCTATCCTCTATCCTATCCTTATCCTCAATCGTATCCTATCCTCTATCGTATCCTATCCTCTATCCTATCCTATCCTCTATCCTATCCTATCCTCTATCCTATCCTATCCTCTATCCTATCCTATCCTCTATCCTATCCTCTATCCTCTATCCTATCCTATCCTCTATCGTATCCTATCCTCTATCCTATTAAATCCTATATCGTATCCTCTAACCTATCCTATCCTCTATCGTATCCTATCCTCTATCCTATCCTATCCTCTATCCTATCATATCCTCTATCCTATCGTATCCTCTATCCTATATTATCCTCTATCCTATCCCATCCTCTATCCTATCCTATCCTATCCTCTATCCTATATTATCCTCTATTCTATCCCATCCTCTATCCTATCCTATCCTCTATCGTATCCTATCCTCTATCCTATCCATATCCTCTATCCTATCCTATCCGCTATCCTATCCTATCCTCTATCCTATCCTATCCTCTATCCTATCCCATCCTCTATCCTATCCTATCCTCTATCCTATCCTATCCTCTATCCTATCCTATCCTCTATCCCATCCTATCCTCTATCCTATCCTTATCCTCTATCGTATCCTATCCTCTATCGTATCCTATCCTCTATCCTATTAAATCCTATATCGTATCCTCTATCCTATCCTATCCTCTATCGTATCCTATCCTCTATCCTATCCTATCCTCTATCCTATCCTATCCTCTATCCTATCCTATCCTCAATCCTATCCTATCCTCTATCCTATTCTATCCTCTATCATATCCTATCCTCTATCGTATCCTATACTCTATCCTATTAAATCCGATATCGTATCCTCTATCCTATCCTATCCTCTATCGTACCATATCCTCTATCCTATCCTATCCTCTATCGTATCCTATCCTCTATCGTACCATATCCTCTATCCTATCCTATCCTCTATCGTATCCTATCCTCCATCCTATCCTATCCTCTATCCTATATTATCCTCTATCCTATCCCATCCTCTATCCTATCCTATCCTCTATCCTATCCTATCCTCTATCCTATATTGTCCTCTATCCTATCCCATCCTCTATCCTATCCTATCCTCTATCCTATCCTATCCTGTATCATATCCTATCCTCTATCCTATCCTATCCTCTATCCTATTCTATCCTCTATCCTATCCAATCCTATATCCTATTCTCTATCCTATCCAATCCCCTATCCTATCCTATCCGCTATCCTATCCAATCCTATATCCTATCCTGTATCCTATCCTATCCTCTATCCTATCCTATCCTCTATCCTATATTATCCTCTATCCTATCCCATCCTCTATCCTATCCTATCCTCTATCCTATCCTATCCTATCCTCTATCCTATATTATCCTCTATCCTATCCTATCCTCTATCCTATATTATCCTCTATCCTATCCTATCCTCTATCATATCCTATCCTCTATCCTATCCTATCCTGTATCCTATCCTAACCTCTATCCTATCCTATCCTCTATCCTATCCTATCCTGTATCATATCCTATCCTCTATCCTATCCTATCCTCTATCCTATTCTATCCTCTATCCTATCCAATCCTATATCCTATTCTCTATCCTATCCAATCCCCTATCCTATCCTATCCGCTATCCTATCCAATCCTATATCCTATCCTCTATCCTATCCTATCCTATATCGTATCCTCTATCCTATCCTATCCTCTATCGTATCATATCCTCTATCCTATCCTATCCTCTATCGTATCCTATCCTCCATCCTATCCTATCCTCTATCCTATATTATCCTCTATCCTATCCCATCCTCTATCCTATCCTATCCTCTATCCTATCCTATCCTCTATCCTATCCTATCCTCTATCCTATCCTATCCTCTATCGTATCCTATCCTCTATCCTATCCTATCCTCTATCCTATCCTATCCTCTATCCTATCCTATCCTCTATCCTATATTATCCTCTATCCTATCCTATCCTCTATCCTATCCTATCCTCTATCCTATCCTATCCTCTATCCTATCCTATCCTCTATTCTATCCTATTCTCTATCCTATCCTATCCTCTATCGTATCCTATCCTCTATCCTATTAAATCCTATATCGTATCCTCTATCCTATCCTATCCTCTATCGTATCATATCCTCTATCCTATCCTATCCTCTATCCTATCCTATCCTCTATCCTATCCTATCCTCTATCCTATCCTATCCTCTATCCTATCCTATCCTCTATCCTATCCTATCCTCTATCCTATCCTATCCTCTATCCTATCCTATCCTCTATCCTATCCTATCCTCTATCCTATCCTATCCTCTATCCTATCCTATCCTGTATCCTATCCTATCCTCTATCCTATCCTATCCTCTATCCTATCCTATTCTCTATCCTATCCTATCCTCTATCGTATCCTGTCCTCTATCCTATCCTATCCTTTATCCTATCCTATCCTCTATCCTATCCTATCCTCTATCGTATCATATCCTCTATCCTATCCTATCCTCTATCCTATCCTATCCTCTATCCTATCCTATCCTCTATCCTATCCTATCCTCTATCCTATCCTATCCTCTATCCTATCCTATCCTCTATCCTATCCTATCCACTATCCTATCCTATGCTCTATCCTATCCTATTCTCTATCCTATCCAATCCTATATCCTATTCTCTATCCTATCCTATCCTCTATCCTATCCTATCCTTTATCGTATCCTATCCTCTATCCTATTAAATCCTATATCGGATCCTCTATCCTATCCTCTATCCTATCCTATCCTCTATCCTATATTATCCTCTATCCTATCCTATCCTCTATCCTATCCTATCCTCTATCCTATCCTATCCTCTATCCTATCCTATCCTCTATCCTATCCTATCCTCTATCCTATATTATCCTCTATCCTATCCCATCCTCTATCCTATCCTATCCTCTATCCTATCCTATCCTCTATCCTATACTTTCCTCTATCCTATCCTATTCTCTATCCTATCCTATCCTCTATCCTATCCTATCCTCTATCCTATCCTATCCTCTATCCTATCCTATCCTCTATCCTATCCTATCCTCTATCCTATCCTATCCTCTATCCTATCCTATCCTCTATCCTATCCCATCCTCTATCCTATCCTATCCTCTATCCTATCCTATCCTCTATCCTATCCTATCCTCTATCCCATCCTATTCTCTATCCTATCCTATCCTCTATCCTATCCTATCCACTATCATATCCTATCCTCTATCCTATCCTATCCTGTATCCTATCCTATCCTCTATCCTATCCTATCCTCTATCCTATCCTATCCTGTATCATATCCTATCCTCTATCCTATCCTATCCTCTATCCTATTCTATCCTCTATCCTATCCAATCCTATATCCTATTCTCTATCCTATCCTATCCTCTATCCTATCCTATCCCCTATCCTATCCAATCCTCTATCCTATCCTATCCGCTATCCTATCCAATCCTATATCCTATTCTCTATCCTATCCTATCCTCTATCCTATTCTATCCTCTATCCTATCCAATCCTATATCCTATTCTCTATCCTATCCAATCCCCTATCCTATCCTATCCGCTATCCTATCTTATCCTCTATCCTATCCTATCCTCTATCATATCCTATCCTCTATCCTATCCTATCCTGTATCCTATCCTATCCTCTATCCTATCCTATCCTCTATCCTATCCTATCCTCTATCCTATCCTATCCTCTATCCTATAATATCCTCTATCGTATCATATCCTCTATCCTATCCTATCCTCTATCCTATCCTATCCTCTATCCTATCCTATCCTCTATCCTATATTATCCTCTATCCTATCCCATCCTATCCTATCCTCTATCCTATCCTATCCTCTATCCTATCCTATCCTCTATCCTATCCTATCCTCTATCCTATCCTATCCTCTATCCTATCCTATCCTCTATCCTATCCTATGCTCTATCCTATCCTATTCTCTATCCTATCCAATCCTATATCCTATTCTCTATCCTATCCTATCCTCTATCCTATCCTATCCTTTATCGTATCCTATCCTCTATCCTATTAAATCCTATATCGGATCCTCTATCCTATCCTCTATCCTATCCTATCCTCTATCCTATATTATCCTCTATCCTATCCTATCCTCTATCCTATCCTATCCTCTATCCTATCCTATCCTCTATCCTATCCTATCCTCTATCCTATCCTATCCTCTATCCTATATTATCCTCTATCCTATCCCATCCTCTATCCTATCCTATCCTCTATCCTATCCTATCCTCTATCCTATACTTTCCTCTATCCTATCCTATTCTCTATCCTATCCTATCCTCTATCCTATCCTATCCTCTATCCTATCCTATCCTCTATCCTATCCTATCCTCTATCCTATCCTATCCTCTATCCTATCCTATCCTCTATCCTATCCTATCCTCTATCCTATCCCATCCTCTATCCTATCCTATCCTCTATCCTATCCTATCCTCTATCCTATCCTATCCTCTATCCCATCCTATTCTCTATCCTATCCTATCCTCTATCCTATCCTATCCACTATCATATCCTATCCTCTATCCTATCCTATCCTGTATCCTATCCTATCCTCTATCCTATCCTATCCTCTATCCTATCCTATCCTGTATCATATCCTATCCTCTATCCTATCCTATCCTCTATCCTATTCTATCCTCTATCCTATCCAATCCTATATCCTATTCTCTATCCTATCCTATCCTCTATCCTATCCTATCCCCTATCCTATCCAATCCTCTATCCTATCCTATCCGCTATCCTATCCAATCCTATATCCTATTCTCTATCCTATCCTATCCTCTATCCTATTCTATCCTCTATCCTATCCAATCCTATATCCTATTCTCTATCCTATCCAATCCCCTATCCTATCCTATCCGCTATCCTATCCAATCCTATATCCTATCCTCTATCCTATCCTATCCTTTATCGTATCCTATCCTCTATCCTATTAAATCCTATATCGTATCCTCTATCCTATCCTATCCTCTATCGTATCCTATCCTCTATCCTATCCTATCCTCTATCCTATCATATCCTCTATCCTATCCTATCCTCTATCCTATATTATCCTCTATCCTATCCCATCCTCTATCCTATCCTATCCTCTATCGTATCCTATCCTCTATCCTATCCTATCCTCTATCCTATCCTATCCGCTATCCTATCCTATCCTCTATCCTATCCTTATCCTCTATCGTATCCTATCCTCTATCCTATCCTTATCCTCTATCGTATCCTATCCTCTATCGTATCCTATCCTCTATCCTATCCTATCCTCTAACCTATCCTATCCTCTATCCTATCCTATCCTCTATCCTATCCTATCCTCTATCCTATCCTCTATCCTCTATCCTCTATCCTATCCTATCCTCTATCGTATCCTATCCTCTATCCTATTAAATCCTATATCGTATCCTCTATCCTATCCTATCCTCTATCGTATCCTATCCTCTATCCTATCCTATCCTCTATCCTATCCTATCCTCTATCCTATCCTATCCTCTATCCTATATTATCCTCTATCCTATCCCATCCTCTATCCTATCCTATCCTCTATCCTATATTATCCTCTATCCTATCCCATCCTCTATCCTATCCTATCCTCTATCCTATCCTATCCTCTATCCTATCCTATCCTCTATCCTATCCTATCCTCTATCCTATCCTATCCTCTATCCTATCCTATCTTCTATCCTATCCTATCCTCTATCCTATCCCATCCTCTATCCTATCCTATCCTCTATCCTATCCTATCCTCTATCCTATCCTATCCTCTATCCTATCCTATCCTCTATCCTATCCTCTATCCTATCCTCTATCCTCTATCCTATCCTATCCTCTATCGTATCCTATCCTCTATCCTATTAAATCCTATAACGTATCCTATCCTCTATCCTATCCTATCCTCTATCGTATCCTATCCTCTATCCTATCCTATCCTCTATCCTATCCTATCCTATATCCTATCCTATCCTCTATCCTATATTATCCTCTATCCTATAACATCCTCTATCCTATCCTATCCTCTATCCTATATTATCCTCTATCCTATCCCATCCTCTATCCTATCCTATCCTCTATCCTATCCTATCCTCTATCCTATCCTTTCCTCTATCCTATCCTATTCTCTATCCTATCCTATCCTCTATCCTATCGTATCCTCTATCGTATCCTATCCTCTATCCTATTAAATCCTATATCGTATCCTCTATCCTATCCTATCCTCTATCCTATCCTATCCTCTATCCTATTAAATCCTATATCGTATCCTCTATCCTATCCTATCCTCTATCCTATCCTATCCTCTATCCTATCCTATCCTCTATCCTATCCTATCCTCTATCCTATCCTATCCTCTATCCTATCCTATCCTCTATCCTATCCTATCCTCTATCCTATCCCATCCTCTATCCTATCCTATCCTCTATCCTATCCTATCCTCTATCCTATCCTATCCTCTATCCCATCCTATTCTCTATCCTATCCTATCCTCTATCCTATCATATCCTCTATCATATCCTATCCTCTATCCTATCCTATCCTGTATCCTATCCTATCCTCTATCCTATCCTATCCTCTATCCTATCCTATCCTGTATCATATCCTATCCTCTATCCTATCCTATCCTCTATCCTATTCTATCCTCTATCCTATCCAATCCTATATCCTATTCTCTATCCTATCCTATCCTCTATCGTATCCTATCCCCTATCCTATCCAATCCTCTATCCTATCCTATCCGCTATCCTATCCAATCCTATATCCTATTCTCTATCCTATCCTATCCTCTATCCTATCCTATCCTCTATCCTATCCTATCCTCTATCCTATCCTATCCTCTATCCTATATTATCCTCTATCCTATATTATCCCCTATCCTATCCTATCCTCTATCCTATCCTATCCTCTATCCTATCCTATCCTCTATCCTATCCCATCCTCTATCCTATCCTATCCTCTATCCTATCCTATCCTCTATCATATCCTATCCTCTATCGTATCCTATTCTCTATCCTATCCTATCCTGTATCCTATCCTATCCTCTATCCTATCCTATCCTCTATCCTATCCTATCCTCTATCCTATCCTATACTCTATCCTATCCTATCCTCTATCCTATCCTATTCTCTATCCTATCCTATCCTCTATCCTATCCTATCCTCTATCCTATCCTATCCTCTATCCTATCCTATCCTCTATCCTATCCTATCCTCAATCCTATCCTATCCTCTATCCTATCCTATCCTCTATCATATCCTATCCTCTATCGTATCCTATACTCTATCCTATTAAATCCTATATCGTATCCTCTATCCTATCCTATCCTCAATCCTATCCTATCCTCTATCCTATCCTATCCTCTATCGTATCCTATCCTCCATCCTATCCATCCTCTATCCTATATTATCCTCTATCCTATCCCATCCTCTATCCTATCCTATCCTCTATCCTATCCTATCCTCTATCCTATCCTATCCTCTATCCTATCCTTATCCTCTATCGTATCCTATCCTCTATCCTATCCCATCCTCTATCCTATCCTATCCTCTATCCTATCCTATCCTCTATCCTATCCTATCCTCTATCCCATCCTATTCTCTATCCTATCCTATCCTCTATCCTATCCTATCCTCTATCATATCCTATCCTCTATCCTATCCTATCCTGTATCCTATCCTATCCTCTATCCTATCCTATCCTCTATCCTATCCTATCCTGTATCATATCCTATCCTCTATCCTATCCTATCCTCTATCCTATTCTATCCTCTATCCTATCCAATCCTATATCCTATTCTCTATCCTATCCTATCCTCTATCGTATTCTATCCCCTATCCTATCCAATCCTCTATCCTATCCTATCCGCTATCCTATCCAATCCTATATCCTATTCTCTATCCTATCCTATCCTCTATCCTATCCTATCCTCTATCCTATCCTATCCTCTATCCTATCCTATCCTCTATCCTATATTATCCTCTATCCTATCCTATCCTCTATCCTATCCTATCCTCTATCCTATCCTATCCTCTATCCTATCCTATCCTCTATCCTATCCTATCCTCTATCCTATATTATCCCCTATCCTATCCTATCCTCTATCCTATCCTATCCTCTATCCTATCCTATCCTCTATCCTATCCTATCCTCTATCCTATCCTATCCTCTATCGTATCCTATCCTCCATCCTATCCTATCCTCTATCCTATACTATCCTCTATCCTATCCCATCCTCTATCCTATCCTATCCTCTATCCTATCCTATCCTCTATCCTATCCTATCCTCTATCCTATTAAATCCTATATCGTATCCTCTATCATATCCTATCCTCTATCCTATCCTATCCTCTATCCTGTCCTTATCCTCTATCGTGTCCTATACTCTATCCTATCCCATCCTCTATCCTATCCTATCCTCTATCCTATCCTATCCTCTATCATATCCTATCCTCTATCGTATCCTATTCTCTATCCTATCCTATCCTGTATCCTATCCTATCCTCTATCCTATCCTATCCTCTATCCTATCCTATCTTCTATCCTATCCTATACTCTATCCTATCCTATCCTCTATCCTATCCTATTCTCTATCCTATCCTCTATCCTATATTATCCTCTATCCTATCCCATCCTCTATCCTATCCTATCCTCTATCCTATCCTATCCTCTATCCTATCCTATCCTCTATCCTATCCTATCCTCTATCCTATTAAATCCTATATCGTATCCTCTATCATATCCTATCCTCTATCCGATCCTATCCTCGATCCTATCCTTATTCTCTATCGTATCCTATCCTCTATCCTATCCCATCCTCTATCCTATCCTATCCTCAATCCTATCCTATCCTCTATCCTATCCTATCCTCTATCCTATCCTATTCTCTATCCTATCATATCCTCTATCCTATCCTATCCTCTATCATATCCTATCCTCTATCGTATCCTATTCTCTATCCTATCCTATCCTGTATCCTATCCTATCCTCTATCCTATCCTATCCTGTATCATATTCTATCCTCTATCCTATCCTATCCTCTATCCTATTCTATCCTCTATCCTATCCAATCCTATATCCTATTCTCTATCCTATCCAATCCCCTATCCTATCCTATCCTCTATCCCATCCTATTCTCTATCCTATCCTATCCTCTATCCTATCCTATCCTCTATCCTATACTATCCTCTATCCTATCCCATCCTCTATCCTATCCTATCCTCTATCCTATCCTATCCTCTATCCTATCCTATCCTCTATCCTATTAAATCCTATATCGTATCCTCTATCATATCCTATCCTCTATCCTATCCTATCCTCTATCCTGTCCTTATCCTCTATCGTGTCCTATCCTCTATCCTATCCCATCCTCTATCCTATCCTATCCTCTATCCTCTCCTATCCTCTATCATATCCTATCCTCTATCGTATCCTATTCTCTATCCTATCCTATCCTGTATCCTATCCTATCCTCTATCCTATCCTATCCTCTATCCTATCCTATCCTCTATCCTATCCTGTACTCTATCCTATCCTATCCTCTATCCTATCCTATTCTCTATCCTATCCTATCCTCTATCCTATCCTATCCTCTATCCTATCCTATCCTCTATCCTATCCTATCCTCTATCCTATCCTATCCTCAATCCTATCCTATCCTCTATCCTATCCTATCCTCTATCATATCCTATCCTCTATCGTATCCTATACTCTATCCTATTAAATCCTATATCGTATCCTCTATCCTATCCTATCCTCAATCCTATCCTATCCTCTATCCTATCCTATCCTCTATCGTATCCTATCCTCCATCCTATCCCATCCTCTATCCTATATTATCCTCTATCCTATCCCATCCTCTATCCTATCCTATCCTCTATCCTATCCTATCCTCTATCCTATCCTATCCTCTATCCTATCCTATACTCTATCCTATCCTATCCTCTATCCTATTAAATCCTATATCGTATCCTCTATCATATCCTATCCTCTATCCTATCCTATTCTCTATCCTATCCTATCCTCTATCCTATCCTATCCCCTATCCTATCCAATCCTCTATCTTATCCTATCCGCTATCCTATCCAATCCTATATCCTATTCTCTATCCTATCCTATCCTCAATCCTATCCTATCCTCTATCCTATCCTATCCTCTATCCTATCCTATTCTCTATCCTATCATATCCTCTATCCTATCCTATCCTCTATCATATCCTATCCTCTATCGTATCCTATTCTCTATCCTATCCTATCCTGTATCCTATCCTATCCTCTATCCTATCCTATCCTGTATCATATTCTATCCTCTATCCTATCCTATCCTCTATCCTATTCTATCCTCTATCCTATCCAATCCTATATCCTATTCTCTATCCTATCCAATCCCCTATCCTATCCTATCCTCTATCCCATCCTATTCTCTATCCTATCCTATCCTCTATCCTATCCTATCCTCTATCATATCCTATCCTCTATCCTATCCTATCCTGTATCCTATCCTATCCTCTATCATATCCTATCCTCTATCGTATCCTATACTCTATCCTATTAAATCCTATATCGTATCCTCTATCCTATCCTATCCTCTATCCTATCCAATCCTATATCCTATTCTCTATCCTATCCTATCCTCTATCGTATCCTATCCCCTATCCTATCCAATCCTCTATCCTATCCTATCCGCTATCCTATCCAATCCTATATCCTATTCTCTATCCTATCCTATCCTCTATCCTATCCTATCCTCTATCCTATCCTATCCTCTATCCTATCCTATCCTCTATCCTATATTATCCTCTATCCTATCCTATCCTCTATCCTATCCTATCCTCTATCCTATCCTATCCTCTATCCTATCCTATCCTCTATCCTATCCTATCCTCTATCCTATATTATCCCCTATCCTATCCTATCCTCTATCCTATCCTATCCTCTATCCTATCCTATCCTCTATCCTATCCTATCCTCTATCCTATCCTATCCTCTATCCTATCCTATCCTCTATCGTATCCTATCCTCCATCCTATCCCATCCTCTATCCTATATTATCCTCTATCCTATCCCATCCTCTATCCTATCCTATCCTCTATCCTATCCTATCCTCTATCCTATCCTATCCTCTATCCTATTAAATCCTATATCGTATCCTCTATCATATCCTATCCTCTATCCTATCCTATCCTCGATCCTATCCTTATTCTCTATCGTATCCTATCCTCTATCCTATCCCATCCTCTATCCTATCCTATCCTCAATCCTATCCTATCCTCTATCCTATCCTATCCTCTATCCTATCCTATTCTCTATCCTATCATATCCTCTATCCTATCCTATCCTCTATCATATCCTATCCTCTATCGTATCCTATTCTCTATCCTATCCTATCCTGTATCCTATCCTATCCTCTATCCTATCCTATCCTGTATCATATTCTATCCTCTATCCTATCCTATCCTCTATCCTATTCTATCCTCTATCCTATCCAATCCTATATCCTATTCTCTATCCTATCCAATCCCCTATCCTATCCTATCCTCTATCCCATCCTATTCTCTATCCTATCCTATCCTCTATCCTATCCTATCCTCTATCCTATACTATCCTCTATCCTATCCCATCCTCTATCCTATCCTATCCTCTATCCTATCCTATCCTCTATCCTATCCTATCCTCTATCCTATTAAATCCTATATCGTATCCTCTATCATATCCTATCCTCTATCCTATCCTATCCTCTATCCTGTCCTTATCCTCTATCGTGTCCTATCCTCTATCCTATCCCATCCTCTATCCTATCCTATCCTCTATCCTATCCTATCCTCTATCATATCCTATCCTCTATCGTATCCTATTCTCTATCCTATCCTATCCTGTATCCTATCCTATCCTCTATCCTATCCTATCCTCTATCCTATCCTATCCTCTATCCTATCCTATACTCTATCCTATCCTATCCTCTATCCTATCCTATTCTCTATCCTATCCTATCCTCTATCCTATCCTATCCTCTATCCTATCCTATCCTCTATCCTATCCTATCCTCTATCCTATCCTATCCTCAATCCTATCCTATCCTCTATCCTATCCTATCCTCTATCATATCCTATCCTCTATCGTATCCTATACTCTATCCTATTAAATCCTATATCGTATCCTCTATCCTATCCTATCCTCAATCCTATCCTATCCTCTATCCTATCCTATCCTCTATCGTATCCTATCCTCCATCCTATCCCATCCTCTATCCTATATTATCCTCTATCCTATCCCATCCTCTATCCTATCCTATCCTCTATCCTATCCTATCCTCTATCCTATCCTATCCTCTATCCTATTAAATCCTATATCGTATCCTCTATCATATCCTATCCTCTATCCTATCCTATCCTCGATCCTATCCTTATTCTCTATCGTATCCTATCCTCTATCCTATCCCATCCTCTATCCTATCCTATCCTCAATCCTATCCTATCCTCTATCCTATCCTATCCTCTATCCTATCCTATTCTCTATCCTATCATATCCTCTATCCTATCCTATCCTCTATCATATCCTATCCTCTATCGTATCCTATTCTCTATCCTATCCTATCCTGTATCCTATCCTATCCTCTATCCTATCCTATCCTGTATCATATTCTATCCTCTATCCTATCCTATCCTCTATCCTATTCTATCCTCTATCCTATCCAATCCTATATCCTATTCTCTATCCTATCCAATCCCCTATCCTATCCTATCCTCTATCCCATCCTATTCTCTATCCTATCCTATCCTCTATCCTATCCTATCCTCTATCATATCCTATCCTCTATCCTATCCTATCCTGTATCCTATCCTATCCTCTATCCTATCCTATCCTCTATCCTATCCTATCCTGTATCATATCCTATCCTCTATCCTATCCTATCCTCTATCCTATTCTATCCTCTATCCTATCCAATCCTATATCCTATTCTCTATCCTATCCTATCCTCTATCGTATCCTATCCCCTATCCTATCCAATCCTCTATCCTATCCTATCCGCTATCCTATCCAATCCTATATCCTATTCTCTATCCTATCCTATCCTCTATCCTATCCTATCCTCTATCCTATCCTATCCTCTATCCTATCCTATCCTCTATCCTATATTATCCTCTATCCTATCCTATCCTCTATCCTATCCTATCCTCTATCCTATCCTATCCTCTATCCTATCCTATCCTCTATCCTATCCTATCCTCTATCCTATCCTATCCTCTATCCTATATTATCCCCTATCCTATCCTATCCTCTATCCTATCCTATCCTCTATCCTATCCTATCCTCTATCCTATCCTATCCTCAATCCTATCCTATCCTCTATCCTATCCTATCCTCTATCATATCCTATCCTCTATCGTATCCTATACTCTATCCTATTAAATCCTATATCGTATCCTCTATCCTATCCTATCCTCAATCCTATCCTATCCTCTATCCTATCCTATCCTCTATCGTATCCTATCCTCCATCCTATCCCATCCTCTATCCTATATTATCCTCTATCCTATCCCATCCTCTATCCTATCCTATCCTCTATCCTATCCTATCCTCTATCCTATCCTATCCTCTATCCTATCCTATCCTCTATCCTATTAAATCCTATATCGTATCCTCTATCATATCCTATCCTCTATCCTATCCTATCCTCGATCCTATCCTTATCCTCTATCGTATCCTATCCTCTATCCTATCCCATCCTCTATCCTATCCTATCCTCAATCCTATCCTATCCTCTATCCTATCCTATCCTCTATCCTATCCTATTCTCTATCCTATCATATCCTCTATCCTATCCTATCCTCTATCATATCCTATCCTCTATCGTATCCTATTCTCTATCCTATCCTATCCTGTATCCTATCCTATCCTCTATCCTATCCTATCCTGTATCATATTCTATCCTCTATCCTATCCTATCCTCTATCCTATTCTATCCTCTATCCTATCCAATCCTATATCCTATTCTCTATCCTATCCAATCCCCTATCCTATCCTATCCGCTATCCTATCCAATCCTATATCCTATCCTCTATCCTATCCTATCCTTTATCGTATCCTATCCTCTATCCTATTAAATCCTATATCGTATCCTCTGTCCTATCCTATCCTGTATCCTATCCTATCATCTATCCTATCCTATCCTCTATCCTATCCTATCCTCTATCCTATCCTATCCTCAATCCTATCCTATCCTCTATCCTATCCTAT